>NC_045962.1:1744608-2030508 GCF_010909765.2 Amblyraja radiata
CCCCTCTCTCCCGTGGCTTGTGATCACTGCCTTACACTGGCTCCACATTCACATTCCCCACCGCACTGTGGCACCGGGTACATTTTACAATGTTTATAATCCTCATTCCAGGTCCCCATCCCAGTGTGGGAGACGGGGAGGTGACCAGGACAGTCTGTTTCACTGAGGGCAGTAACATCTGCTTCAGGGACCAGGAGATCAGGGTGAAGAACTGCACCGGTTACTTTGTGTATCAGCTGTGGCCGTCACCCTACACCAACGCTGTGTATTGTACAGGTAGGTCCCCGTTCCCCAGTCACACGGGCTGTTGGGGTTGTGGAGATATTCTGGGATGTCCCGAGTCACCAACACACACAGTGGGCTGAGAGTTCAGGTCCATTGCCCCCACACCCCCTCTTGTATCCCCCTCCCCCCCTGATTGACCCCACCGGTCATGAACCCACGGTCAAACCACCACATGGATCGCCCATGGAACCCCCCCACCCCTCCCCCTCAGCTCACGGAACTCTCCCCCTCACCCTGGGACCATTCCCACTCATTCCTCACCCCTAGACCCGTCCCACCCACCATTCACTCCTGGACCCATCCTTTCCCTCTCCCCCAACCCTGGACCCATCCCTGCAACCACTTCACCCTTGGACCCGTCCCACATACCCCTCATCCCTAAATCCATCCTACCCACCCCTCACCCTTGAACCCATCCTTGCAGACCCCTTACCCCAGGACTCTCCCCTCCACTCCCCCACTCCTGGATCCCCTCCTCGCTCCCCTCCCCTCGACTGTGATACACTGTGATGTCCCACTGACCCCCAGTGTCCCTCCTGTCCACAGTCAGTGACCCTGGGGACTGAGATACACCGTGATATCTCCCACTGATGATCAGGAATGGGAACACATTTACCCTGAAGTCTCATCATCTCCATTTAACCGAGTCCCACTGCTAGGTATTGTTTCATCCACAAATAACCGTATCCAATCTACTTTGGCCCAGTCCTGCCTTACGTTATGGAAACCAGCCTTCCTCTCGTTTACAATCTGAATTAGTGGACATCCATGTAACCTCGAAACTTACAGAATTACGATCACAGTCCACAAAATGTTTCCCCACTGACTCTCCCATTATCTCCCAGCCTCGCTTCCCAAGATTAAGTCCAGATCAGCACGGTATTCCCGACTCTGATCGAGGGTCCCAGCCTGTAATGTCTCCTATCCATTTCCACCACAGATGCTGCCTGACCCGCTGAGTTACTCCAGCATTTGTGTTTTGCTCAAGATTCCAGCATCTGCCTTTCCTTGTGTCTCCAGCTCCACATCTATGTCACCTATCTATGTTCCCCAGAACTACTGCCTGACCCACTGAGTTACTCCAGCACTTTGTGTCCTTCACATTAAACCAGTCGGGTTCAGTGGAAATGGATGATTCCGTTGTGTGATGTGTAAGAGTGTTAAAGGAATACGGTCCGAGACTCTTGAAAGGCTGGCACCACCATTGTACCGAGCGTGCTGGATCAGTGGGGTATTACTGGAGTAACAGACATGTGGTGAAATAATCTGAGGATTGAGCAGAGACACTGTTGTCCCTGGAGCACATTGAGGACACGTCCAGTAGAACAGATGAGGGAACCAGTGACTGGGCTGTGGGGGATTTTCAGAAAGCATTTAGTACGTTCCTGCACAAGAGGCTGGTCAACAAGGTCAGAGCACATGGAATTGTTCACACACTGACATGGATTGAGAATTGGCTTTTGGACAGAGAGCAACATGTGGGAATAAGCAGATCATTCTCAGGTTGGCAGCAGTGACGTGTGGGTACAAGAGGGCTCAGTGCTTGGGCCCCGGTGAGTCACAGTCTGTATCAATAACTTGGCTGGGACGATCATCTGTGGACTGAGATACACCGTGATATCTCCCACTGACCCGCAGTGTCCCTCACTGTGCCCCCTGGGACCGAGCCTGGGACCCCCTCCCTGGGACCGAGATATCCTCTATACTCCTCCTCTACCCCCCCCCCTCAAGGGACCCAAACTGACCCACAACCCCTCCCCAATGACCGAGTCATCTCCTTCCCTCCGCCCTCCCCCCGGGACCAAGACCACCACTCAAACCCCAACCTGAGCCGTCCCCTATCCCCTCCCCCTGGGATCTCCCCTCCCCGAGACCAGGGGTGAGAGAGAGGGAAAGGGTGGGTGAGGGAGAGGCAGGGTCGAGGAGGAGGTGAGAGGGCAGGGAGGGGCGAGCGGAGGGGAATGAGGGCAGAGTGAGGACGGGAATGATGGGGGTGAGGAGCAGAGGGAGTGGGGAGCAGAGCGGAGTGATGCAGGGACGGGTCCCAATGTGTGAGGTGTGTGGGGTGGAGGAGCTGGGAGGCAGTAACGGTCACTCCACTGTGGAGTGGGATGTACTGGGGGTGTCAGGATACACGGTGCAGGAGAGGGCTGGACCGTTGGTGTCACCAGAGACTGGTGTCGGCCGTGCACTTCCCTCTGCTCCCATCCCGCAGAGATGCTGGATTATTTCCACACTACACCCACTGTCTGTCCACACTTTATTACAGATCCAGCCTCCGTACCAACTGGGGAATCCCAGGAAACAGCAGCTGAACCCCAGGAAACAACACACGAACCCCAGGAAACAACAGCTGAACCCCAGGAAACAGCAGCTGAACCCCAGAAAACAACACACGAACCCCAGGAAACAACTCACGGACTCCAGGAAACAACCGAACCCCAGGAAACAACAGCTGAACCCCGGAAGGATGTGTCCACCGTTCCAGAACCAGATACAACCTCAGGTATTGATGGTTTTTATCTGACATCATGTAGCAACATAGAAGTTAGGTGCAGGAGTAGGCCATTCGGCCCTTCGAGCCTGCACCGCCATTCGATGTGATCATGGCTGATCATCCAACTCAGTATCCTGTACCTGCCTTCTCTCCATACCCCCTGATCCCTTTAACCACAAGGGCCACATCTAACTCCCTCTTAAATATAGCCAATGAACTGGCCTCAACTACCTTCTGTGGCAGAGAATTCCAGAGATTCACCACTCTCTGTGTGAAAAATGTTTTTCTCATCTCGGTCCTAAAAGATTTCTCCCTTATCCTTAAACTGTGACCCCTTGTTCTGCTCTTCCCCAACATCGGGAACAATCATCCTGCATCTAGCCTGTCCAACCCCTTAAGAATTGTGTAAGTTTCTATAAGATCCCCCCTCAATCTTCTAAATATCCCCCTTCAATCTTCGAAATGATATTGATATTTCTGACCCCAAACGTCCGTGCTGGTGGGGAAAGGGCAGGGGAGGGTGACTTGAGGAATATTGGCATCGAGGAGATGGAGGAGAGAGGCTGGGGTGTGGGGTGAGGAAATCTGGAGAGAGAAAGGGGAGGAGGGGGTCTATAATGGACGGGAGGGTGTGTGGAGTGGGGAGGGGGATCAGAAGGGGAGTAGGGGGTTGTGGGAGGAGGATTGGAATTGGAGGTTGGGAAAAGGCGAGGCGGATTCCTGGAGTGAGCGGAGGCTGATGTTGGGGAGTGGGGAGGGGGAGGTCTGGAGTGAGGGGAGGTGGCAGTGGGGGAGTGGGGACGGGGAGGTCTGGAAGGTTGGTGCTGGGGAGTGTGGAGGGGGGAGAGGGAGGTCTGGTATTGGGGTGGAGGTGGCTGGATGGATTCTGGGGAGATGAGCCAGGAATCCATTGGTGGGAGCGGACCTCACGGGAGGGTGAATGTGGGACAGTGTGGAGAGGGGAGGAGGGCAAGTAGAAATGTGAGTATAGTGGAAGAGAAGGGCAGGTATAGCACGGGAACAGGCCCTTCGTCCTTCGACCCTGATTCTGCGCTGACCAGTGATCCCCGTACACTTGCACTATCCTGTACACTGGGGACAATTACAATTTATACCAAAGACAATTAACCTACAAACCTGTACGTCTTTGGAGTGTGAGAGGACACCGGAGCACCCGGGGAAAACCCACGCTGTCACATGGAGAACGTGCAAACTCCGCACAGACAGCAGCCCTAGTCTGGTTCTAACTCGGGTCTCTGGCGCAGTGAGGCAACAACTCTACCGCTGCCCCTTGTGCTGCCCTAAGGAGTGAATGGGTGACTGGAGATTGCGGGAGGAGGGGGAAAGTCAGTGGAGAGCTTGTGGAGAATGTATTTTGGTGACTGACTGACACTCGGGGGCGGGGGCTGAATGGTGAAGCGAGTGAGCGTGTGCGCGGATTGGGTGAGGGGTGTGAGTGAGTCGGGAAAAGGATGGATTTAGTCAGGATCCAGGGATAGAGCTCTGTAGGAGAGTCGAGGAGGAACAAGGAAGCGTGGCGTGGAGCGTGTTGGAGGAGTGTGTAATGTTCCAGGTGAGATGTGGGACCTGTGAGATTTGGTGTGTGTTGCTGTCAGCACGGACTGGTGACTCTTGGTCTCTGCAGCCGACTTCCCTCCTGATCAGCTGTTCAATGTGTTTTTACTCTTTTACCCTCCCTGTCCCTCCTCCTCTCTCTTCTTCCAGATCCACCGTTGGACACAACTCTGGAACCCCAGGGAGCAGGGACTGGAGACTCTGGTCCGGGTTTAACTAGTGACCCAGCAGGGTCTGCAAGCTCAGGTATCAGTGGTGGGGAGCATGGAACATAGAAAAAGGCAGCACGGTGGTGCAGCGGTAGAGTTGCTGGCTTACAGCGCCAGAGACCCGGGTTTGATCCTGACTATGGGTGCTGTCTGTACGGAGTTTGTACGTTCTCCCCGTGACCTGCGTGGGTTGTCTCTGGGTGCTTCGGTTTCCTCCCACACACCAAAGATGTTCAGGGTTGTAGGTTAATAGTAAAATTAAACGAGAACTTACCAGTTGAGGGATTACGTGAAGAACCCCGCCAGGACGCATGCGTGTCATTCTTCAAAGCAGCGGTGTGAAATCACAGATAACTGTAATGACTGAACATAGTAAGACTAGAGAAGAAAATACGTGTTGAGTATATGATCAAGGGTGGGAGCGGAGGGCACGTATTCCCTCAACGTTACTCCTCATAAAATAATGATCAAACTTCGAACTGGTAAGTTCTCGTTTAATCTTACTATTTTACTTCGGAGTCACGTGAGTGACTACGTGAAGATTTCAAAGCTCTGTGATTTCATGCCGTGGAAACGAGTCCATGCATCACATCTGCCTTAATTGACTGTGGGAGGATTGTGTTAACATGTTTAGACATGAATCCAACATTGAAATCCATGATAAATTGTTAACAACAAATTATAGCCCCTATTTATGGGGTGAAATTATATTACAGAAGTTAAAATTGTCTCTGCAAAGTTCCAGTTTAACTACTGGTTTGTGGTAGAATAGTTGGAACATTTTCCCCTGATCCATCCTGCTGTCTCGAGGATTTGGTTCATTGGTACATCCAACTCCATAGCTGCCGATGTAGCTGCAGCCCTGGTGGAATAAGATTTGAATATGTTAGTATCCACCCCAGCTGTTGTTAAAACCTGTTTCAGCCATCTGGAAATAGTTTGAACCAACACTTTTTTGTGGGTTGTTTGTGGCATATTAGTAGTGCCATCTCATAGCCTCAGATGTTTTTGGTGTTCTCCATATATAACAATAATTGTCTTATTATACAGAGACGATATCTGTAGCGTAATCCCTAAATTCTATTTTGAGGCCTGATGATCCCGGTCTGTTCTGTTTGACTAAGTCGTAATATGAAACGTTATATTCCTGTTGAAGAAGTTATATAGTCCAGCCTTAACTTATGTACGACTGTACCCTTAGTGCTGTGACCAAAGCCATCAGCATGACTGTTTTGTGCGTCAGTCTTTGCAGGGACAGAGCTGTTGCTGGAGACCAATTCCTTAGCAATGTTAGGGCAATACTCGTATCCCATTTAGAGAGTACCTGGTTCTTGGGGGATATATATTAAAAATTCCCCTCATAAATTTGGTTACCAGGGGTGAGTCCCAACAGAATGCGCTCTGATCCTCGCCATAGATATGTTGAAAGGGCACTTCTGGCGCAGTTAATGGCACTGAGCCCCTCATCATAATGGAGGCCTGCCAGGAATTCCAGAACAGACATTATGTTCATCGAACTGTAGGTGATGTTGTTTCTGTGACAATATATCTCCCATTTCCTGATGTATACCAAATATAGTTTTTTGGTGGACTGTCTGTGGCCCGCTGAGATAATGTTCAATGTTCGGTCCGCCAGTCCCAGTTGCAGTAGAGGTTTCTTTAGACTCTACAAATTGATAGGTCTGTTGTTTTTGACATGGATGGGTTCCCATGTTACGGGATGAACCAATAATCTGGTTGTTTCAGGGTGGTGATACATGGTTAAAACCCATGTTGAGTATCACAGGGAACCATGGTTAAGTAGGCCAATCGGCACTACCAATTAACAGACGCTGAGTCTAGTTGTATTTTTCGTAATACCCGAATGATGATGCAGAAAAGGAGAGAATGCATAGATAAACAATTGCCCCCTCAATGCAGTGAAAAGCATCTGTCCCTGCTGTCCCAGGGTCTGGTTCCCAAGAAACACAGTTTGGTAACTGGTGATTAAGTCTTATTTTATTGAATTTGCGTGACCTGATGTCTGTCACTGAATTTTGGGTTACCTGGTAGGTAAGTAGTTGATATTCCAATATTTCTCTGGATACACCATTACCAAATTGTATTAGTCAGATTGTCACTCTGTAGTCTAACATGCTGGTAATTTATCCCAGAGCATTATGACTTTAGGCCATAGAACGCACCCCACATTTCCAGGTAGTTTATGCCCAGTGTCTGTGATAATGATGCCTCCTGTGCCTTTCATCTACCTCCACAGATGGAGATGGAAATTGGTAGTACCCCAACCAAGCGCAATGGCATCAGTTTGTAGCACCACTAAGGGTTTGCTGATAACGATAGGGTTGGAACAATGCCGAATGTTATCCCTCCACCATTTTAATTCCATAAGCTTTGATTGGTGGCTTATTGGTCTGTCGAAATGACCAGTATTAAGTTTGAGTGTTTGTATTTTTGCCCTTTGTAGATTTTTGGTAATACAAAGGTCCAAATTGTGTGGCTGGAAAGGCAGACACTATATGGCAATTATACTTGCTACCAATCTGATAGACGGTTCACTGATGTCAGTGGGGTTGTTGCAGGCCTCAGTTAAGACTGTAGCCTTGTCCTTTGGTAAAGTCACCGACATGTGAGCTGTCAATAGTGAACCCCAAATAATCCATTATGTTGGTAGGCGTTAGTTTAGATTTAACTGGTTGGATGATAACCCCAGTTTTCACCCAATTGTATTGTGGCTGTTACAGCTAGTTAGGCCAACTCCAAAGTTATGCCCACAATTAGTATGATCCTATGATTATGTATTTGGTAGAGCTCTATACTGCCAGAGCTGCCCCATCCAGTTGAATTTTTTTAAATAACGTTTGTGATCAGTCCGTGTAGGCACTGAATAGTAAGCATTTTTTAGGTCGATGCTAGCCATGGAGTAGCCTTTAGAAATCAGTCCTTTAGCAGTTACCAGTTCCCATTTTGTACTGAATATATAGTACAATGTATTCCAGCCAATGGTGTTGGGTTTACCCATTACCCCTTTTGCACAATTCAATGGTATATCCCTGGATACTGCTTAGGATATAAGTGTCTGTAGTTAATATACACCATGTATCCAAAAGAGTGTAATCTCCCACCAATGTGGCCAGTGCGGGGGCGAAGTCGGGCACAGCTGTTCCCTTACGGGTGATTCCTGTGCCGCCGGCCGCTGCTGGCGACCGCAACTCCGCGGTCTTCCCCTGCCAGCTTTGTCGCAGCTCTGGCCGACTTCTTTGTCTTGTGCATGTTTCCCCCACCTGTAGAACAGTATGGGAACAATAAAGACCGCAGTATCACTTACCTGCAGGTCCAGGCTTAAAACTTGCCGTTAAGGGGGAATGTCCTTCCACCCCTCCTCCTGCCGTTTTGACTTGTCAAAGCCAATGGCTCCGTTCTGTATAGTCTCCGCGCCCAGCCATGGTGTTTAATCTGGCCGGTGCCGGAGCGAAGTCGGGCACAGCTGTTCCCTTACGGGTGATTCCCATGCCGCCTGCCGTTGTTTGCACAGCTCTCCATGTTTCCCCACCTGTGAAACAGTATGGGGAGAATAAAGACCGTAGTTTCACTTACCTGCAGGTCCAGGTTTAAACTGTCGCTCCGGGGGAACGCCGTTCCACCCCGTCTCCTGCCGTTTCGACTTGTCAAAGTCGACGGCCCCATTCTGAATAGTCTCCCGCCCGGCCGTGGTGTTCTGGCCGGCGCGGGACCAAAGGTCGGCACAGCTGATCCCACTTACGGGGCTTGTGCCTTCAGCTGCTGCTGGCTCCCGCAACTTCGCGGTCTTCCCCAGCCAGCTTCACTCGCAGCACTTGTGGACACTATTTTGTCCAGCTTCCCCCCCTGTGTAAAAACAGCGCGGGGACAAACACTACCGCAGAGTAAATCACTTACCTGCAGGTCGCGGTTTCAAACTTACCGCTGCGGGGGAAAAGGTGAGGCGGATTCCTGGAGTGAGCGGAGGCTGATGTTGGGGAGTGGGGAGGGGGAGGTCTGGAAGGTTGGTGCTGGGGAGTGTGGAGGGGGGAGAAGGAGGTCTGGTATTGGGGTGGCGGTGGTAGGAGGGAGTCTGGGGAGATGTGCCAGGAATCCATGGGTGGGAGCAGACCCCAGGGGAGGGTGGATGTGGGACAGTGGAGAGGGGAGGAGGGCAAGTAGAAATGTGAGTATAGTGGAAGAGAAGGGCAGGTATAGCACGGGAACAGGCCCTTCATCCTTCGACCCTGATTCCGTGCTGACCAGTGATCCCCGTACACTTGCACTATCCTGTACACTGGGGACAATTACAATTTATACCAAAGACAATTAACCTACAAACCTGTACGACTTTGGAGTGTGAGAGGACACCGGAGCACCCGGGGAAAACCCATGCTGACACATGGAGAACGTGCAAACTCCGCATAGACAGCAGCCCTAGTCAGGATCTAACTCGTATCTCTGGCACAGTGAGGCAGCAACTCTACCGCTGCCCCTTGTGCTGCCCTAAGGAGTGAATGGGTGACTGGAGATTGCGGGAGGAGGGGGAAAGTCAGTGGGGAGCTTGTGGAGAATGTAATTTGGTGACTGACTGACACTCGGGTGCGGGGGCTGAATGGTGAAGCGAGTGAGCGTGTGCACGGATTGGGTGAGGGGTGTGAGTGAGTCGGGAAAAGGATGGATTTAGTCAGGATCCAGGGATAGAGCTCTGTAGGAGAGTCGAGGAGGAACAAGGAAGCGTGGCGTGGAGCGCGTTGGAGGAGTGTGTAATGTTCCAGGTGAGATGTGGGACCTGTGAGATTTGGTGTGTGTTGCTGTCAGCACGGACTGGTGACTCTTGGTCTCTGCAGCCGACTTCCCTCCTGATCAGCTGTTCAACGTGTTTTTACTCTTTTACCCTCCCTGTCCCTCCTCCTCTCTCTTCTTCCAGATCCACCATTGGACACAACTCTGGAACCCCAGGGAGCAGGGACTGGAGACTCTGGTCCGGGTTTAACTAGTGACCCAGCAGGGTCTGCAAGCTCAGGTAACAGTAGTGGGGAGATTGCCCTTTGTAGATTTTTGGTAATACAAAGGTCCAAATTGTGTGGCTGGAAAGGCAGACACTATATGCCAATTCTACTTGCTACCAATCTGATAGACGGTTCACTGATGTCAGTGGGGTTGTTGCAGGCCTCAGTTAAGACTGTAGCCTTGTCCTTTGGTAAAGTCACCGACATGTGAGCTGTCAATAGTGAACCCCAAATAATCCATTATGTTAGTAGGCGTTAGTTTAGATTTAACTGGTTGGATGATAACCCCAGTTTTCACCCAATTGTATGGTGGCTGTTACAGCTAGTTAGGCCAACTCCAAAGTTATGCCCACAATTAGTATGATCATAAGATTATGTATTTGGTAGAGCTCTATACTGCCAGAGCTGTCCCATCCAGTTGAATTTTTTAAAATAACGTTTGTGATCAGTCCGTGTAGGCACTGAATAGTAAGCATTTTTTAGGTCGATGCTAGCCATGGAGTAGCCTTTAGAAATCAGTCCTTTAGCAGTTACCAGTTCCCATTTTGTACTGAATATATAGTACAATGTATTCCAGCCAATCGTGTTGGGTTTACCCATTACCCCTTTTGCACAATTCAATGGTATATCCCTGGATACTGCTTAGGATATAAGTGTCTGTAGTTAATATACACCATGTATCCAAAATAGTGTAATCTCCCACCAATGTGGCCGGTGCGGGGGCGAAGTCGGCACAGCTGTTCCCTTACGGGTGATTCCTGTGCCGCCGGCCACTGCTGGCGACCGCAACTCCGCGGTCTTCCCCCGCCAGCTTTGTCGCAGCTCTGGTCGACTTCTTTGTCTTGTGCATGTTTCCCCCACCTGTAGAACAATATGGGAACAATAAAGACCGCAGTATCACTTACCTGCAGGTCCAGGCTTAAAACTTGCCGTTAAGGGGGAATGTCCTTCCACCCCTCCTGCTGCCGTTTTGACTTGTCAAAGCCAACGGCTCCGTTCTGTATAGTCTCCCGCCCAGCCATGGTGTTTAATCTGGCCGGTGCGGGAGCGAAATCGGGCACAGCTGTTCCCTTACGGGTGATTCCTGTGCCGCCTGCCGTTGTTTGCACAGCTCTCCATGTTTCCCCACCTGTGAAACAGTATGGGGAGAATAAAGACCGTAGTTTCACTTACCTGCAGGTCCAGGTTTAAACTGTCGCTCCGGGGGAACGTCGTTCCACCCCGCCTCCTGCCGTTTCGACTTGTCAAAGTCGACGGCCCCATTGTGAATAGTCTCCCGCCCGGCCGTGGTGTTCTGGCCGGCGCGGGACCAAAGGTCGGCACAGCTGATCCCACTTACGGGGCTTGTGCCTTCAGCTGCTGCTGGCTCCCGCAACTTCGCGGTCTTCCCCAGCCAGCTTCACTCGCAGCACTTGTGGACACTATTTTGTCCAGCTTCCCCCCCTGTGTAAAAACAGCGCGGGGACAAAAACTACCGCAGAGTAAATCATTTACCTGCAGGTCGCGGTTTCAAACTTACCGCTGCGGGGGAACGCTCCACCCCGCCTGTCGTTTCGCAAGCGTGAAAGCTATATATAAACACGCATGCGTCCTGGCGGGGTTCTTCACGTAGTCACTCACGTGACTCCAAAGTAAAATTGGCTTGGTATCATTGTAAATTGTCCCTGGTGTGTAGTATAGTATTTCCTCTCTGTGCCCCTCCTAAACTCACACATATTCCTCACCTCACTCCCTCTGGCTCCACAACTTGCAACTCTTCAACCTTCCTGTCTCACACCTTCATGCTTTATTCTCTGGCCTTTGTTCCAACCATCTACCCACCAAAAACCCCTCTCACCCATGTCCACCTATTACCAGCCAAGCTTTGTCCTGCCTCCCCTCTCTTCCAGCTTTTCCCCAACCTGCAAATGGTCTGAGGAACGCTCCCGACCTGAAACGTCACCTATCTATGTTCCCCAGAACTACTGCCTGACCCACTGAGTTACTCCACCACTTTGTGTCCTTCACATTAAACCAGTCGGGTTCAGTGGAAATGGATGATTCCATTGTGTGATGTGTAAGAGTGTTAAAGGAATACGGTCCGAGACTCTTGAAAGGCTGGCACCACCATTGTACCGAGCGTGCTGGATCAGTGGGGTATTACTGGAGTAACAGACATGTGGTGAAATAATCTGAGGATTGAGCAGGGACACTGTTGTCCCTGGAGCACATTGAGGACACGTCCAGTAGAACAGATGAGGGAACCAGTGACTGGGCTGTGGGGGATTTTCAGAAAGCATTTAGTACGTTCCTGCACAAGAGGCTGGTCAACAAGGTCAGAGCACATGGAATTGTTCACACACTGACATGGATTGAGAATTGGCTTTTGGACAGAGAGCAACAGGTGGGAATAAGCAGATCATTCTCAGGTTGGCAGCAGTGACGTGTGGGTACAAGACGGCTCAGTGCTTGGGCCCCAGTGAGTCACAGTCTGTATCAATAACTGGGCTGGGACGATCATCTGTGGACTGAGATACACCGTGATATCTCCCACTGACCAGCAGTGTCCTTCACTGTGCCCCCTGGGACCGAGCCTGGGACCCCCTCCCTGGGACCGAGATATCCTCTATACTCCTCCCCCCTCCCCTCAAGGGACCCAAACTGACCCACAACCCCTCCCCAATGACCGAGTCTTCACCTCTCCTCCCTCCGGACCAAGACCACTCCTCGAACCCCAACGTGAGCCCGCCCCTATCCCCTCCCCCAAGGATCTCCCCTCTCCGATACCAGGCCGTTCCCTCCCCTCACTCGCCCCAGGACCGAACCGCCCCTTCCCCTCCCCTCGCACGAGACCGAGTTAGTCAGGGGGTGAGGGGAAAGCAGGGAGAGGGTGGAGTGGGAGAGCGGGGGTGGGAGAGAGGGAAAGGGTGGGTGAGGGAGAGGCAGGGTAGAGGAGGAGGTGAGAGGGCAGGGAGGGGCGAGCGGAGGGTCCCAATGTGTGAGGTGTGTGGGGTGGAGGAGCTGGGAGGCAGTAACGGTCACTCCACTGTGGAGTGGGATGTACTGGGGGTGTCAGGATACACGGTGCAGGAGAGGGCTGGACCGTTGGTGTCACCAGAGACTGGTGTCGGCCGTGCACTTCCCTCTGCTCCCATCCCGCAGAGATGCTGGATTATTTCCACACTACACCCACTGTCTGTCCACACTTTATTACAGATCCAGCCTCCGTACCAACTGGGGAATCCCAGGAAACAACATCCGAACCCCAGGAGACAAAACCCGAACCCCAAGAAACAGCAGCTGAACCCCGGAAGGATGTGTCCACCGTCCCAGAACCAGGTACAACCTCAGGTATTGATGTGGGGAGGGGGAGGTCTGGAGTGAGGGGAGGTGGGAGTGGGGAGGGGGAGGTCTGCATTATGGGGGCGGGGGCTGAATTGTGAAGCGAGTGAGCGTGTGCGCGGATTGGGTGAGGGGTGTGAGTGAGTCGGAAAAGGATGGATTTAGTCAGGATCCAGGGATAGAGCTCTGTAGGAGAGTCGAGGAGGAACAAGGAAGCGTGGCGTGGAGCGTGTTGGAGGAGTGTGTAATGTTCCAGGTGAGATGTGGGACCTGTGAGATTTGGTGTGTGTTGCTGTCAGCACGGACTGGTGACTCTTGGTCTCTGCAGCCGACATCCCTCCTGATCAGCTGTTCAATGTGTTTTTACTCTTTTACCCTCCCTGTCCCTCCTCCTCTCTCTTCTTCCAGATCCACCGTTGGACAAAACTCTGGAACCCCAGGGAGCAGGGACTGGAGACTCTGGTCCGGGTTTAACTAGTGACCCAGCAGGGTCTGCAAGCTCAGGTATCAGTGGTGGGGAGCATGGAACATAGAAAAAGGCAGCACGGTGCTGCAGCGGTAGAGTTGCTGGCTTACAGCGCCAGAGACCCGGGTTTGATCCTGACTATGGATGCTGTCTGTACGGAGTTTGTACGTTCTCCCCGTGACCTGCGTGGGTTTTCTCTGGGTGCTTCGCTTTCCTCCCACACTCCAAAGACGTACAGGTTTGTAGGTTAATTGGCTTGGTATCATTGTAAATTGTCCCTGGTGTGTAGTATAGTGTGTAGTTTAGTGTTAGTGTGCGGGGATCGCTGGTCAGTGCAGGCTCGGTGGCCTGAAGGGCCTTGTTTCCACATTGTATCTCCAAACTAAACTAAACAGGACATTACAGGAACAGGCCCATCACCCCACAAAGTCCGTGCCAAACATGATGCCAATTTAAACCTCTGCCTGCACGTGATCCATATCCCTACATTTCCTGCATACAAACATGCCTCACCAAAAAACGTAATATCCACTATCGTATCAGCCTCCACCACCACTTCTGGCAGCACATTCCAGGCCCCCACCACTGTGTAAAAGACTTTCCCCCCACATCTGTTAAACTTTGCACCTTGTATCTTAAAGCTGTGCTCTCTAGTCTTTGACATTTCCACCCTGGGGGAAAGGTTCTAAATGGCTACCCCATTATTTCTTCATAATTTTATATACTTCTGTCTGATCTATACTTAGCCTCGACAACCCAGAGAAAACACATCCTGAATATCTCCGCACAGTCCGCCAAGGTCAACGAGATCTCCCGGTTGCTAAACACTTTAACTCCTCCTCCCATTCCCATACTGACCTTTCTGTCCTGGGCCTCCTCCACTGTCAGAGTGAGGCCCAACACAAATTGGAGAAACAGCACCTCATATTTCGTTAGGGCAGCTTACAAGCCAATGGTTTAATAATAGATTTCTCTATCTTCTTATAACCCTTTGCTTTTCCTCTCTCTCCGTCCCTCCCCCACCCTCGTTCCCTGACTCGTTTCACTGTCCTCCTGATTAATTTACTGTTATTATGCCTTGTTGCCACCTTCCCTCCCCCTCCCCCAGCTAACAATGAACCATTCAACATTTGCTTGACCATCAGCCATGATCATATTGAATGGCGGTGCAGGCTATAAGGGCCGAATGGCCTACTCCTGCACCTAATTTCTATGTTTCTATGTTTCTATGTCTTCTCTCTAGAAATGCTGCCGGTCTCACTGAGTTACTCCAGCTGTCTGTGTCCATCTCCGGAGAAAACAATCCAGGGTAGTCCAATGTCTCCTTAAAGCTAATGCCCTCTAATCCTGGAGATGGACACAAAAAGCTGGAGTAACTCAGTGAGAACAGACCCACAGATGTTGCCTGACCCGCTAGGTTACTCCAGCACTACCTATCTTTGGTATAAACCAGCATCTGCAGTCTTTGTTTCTACATTTTACAGAGCAGATAGTTGAGGCAGGTATAATAACATTTACAAGCCATTTTGACATGTACATGGACGGTAAAGGTTTAGAGGAATTTGGGCCAATTTGTGGGCAAATGGAACTAGCTGAGATGTGTCGGCATAGAAACATACAAACATAGAAAATAGGTGCAGGAGGAGGCCATTCGGCCCTTCGAGCCTGCACCGCCATTCAATATGATCATGGCTGATCATCCATGGATGAGTTGGGCTGAAGGGCCTGTTTCCGTGCTCTATAATCTGTGACTGTGGCCAGTCCCTGAAATTCACGCCGACTCGGACTGAGGGGAGTGACGTGGAGTGACAGACATTTCAGAAGGATAATGGGTGAAAGGAGACTGGATGATGCTGCTCTCTCCACAGAGCCAGTCCTCCAATTCCCAAACTCCGCTGACTATCTGATGACCTGTTGTAGTGTTGCCACACTCCCGTGTCTCTGTTCCTTTATTCCAGATTCCCAGATGCCCACAGTGGAACAGACCCAGGAATCATCGACTGGAGAATCCGTCCAGGAATCGGCTTCTGTCCCAGTGGGAGACACATCCTCAGGTACCAAACCCTCTCACACATTTTCACTTGTCCTAATTAACCCTGTCAAGGGGTCATAGAGTGATACAGTGTGTAAACAACTCACCCACTGGCCAACATGTTCCAGCTACACTAGTCCCACCTGCCAGCATTTGATCCATATCCCTCCAAACTTGTCCTATCCATGTGCCTATCTAACTGTTTCTTAAATGTTGGGATGGTCCCTTCCACAACTTCATCCTCTGGCAGCTTGTTGCATACATCCACCACCCATTGTGAGAAAAAGTTACCCTTCAGATTCCTATTAAATCTTTTCCCCTTCACCTTAAACCTAAGACCCCTGGTCCTCAATGCACCTACTCTGGGCAAGAGACTGCATCAAACCGATCAATTCCTCTCATGATCTCATACACCTCTAGAAGATCACCCCTCATCCTCTTGTGCTCCAAAGCATAGAGTTCCAGCCTACTCAACCTCTGCCAAGAGATCTGACTCTCTAGCCCTGGCAACATCCTTGTAAATCTACTCTCTATCTTTTCCAGCTTGACAACATCTTTCCTATAACACGGTGTCCAGAACTAAACTCAATACTGTAATTGTGGCCTCGCCAACGTTGTAAACAACTGCAACATAACCTCCCAACTTATATACTCGATACTCTGGCTGATAAAGGCCAATGTGCTAAAAGCCTTTTTGACTACCCGATTTACCTGTAACTCCACCTTCAGGGAACTATGCACCTACACTCTTAGATCCCACTGCTACACAACACTCCCTAGAGCACTACCATTCACGGTGTAGGTCCTGCTCATGTTAGACTTCCCAAAATTCAACATCTCACATTTCTGTATTGAATTCCATCCACCTCGGCCCACGTGCCCAATCGATCACGATCCTGCTGCAATTTTTCACAACCATCTTTACTATCGGTAAAACCACTCACTTTTGTATCATCTGCAAACTTGCTAATCTCCCCATGTATGTTCTCATCCAAATCATTGGTATAGATGACAAACAGTAACGGGCCCAGTACCGAACCCTGAGGCACACCACTAGTTACAGGCCTCCAGTCTGAGAAGCAAACTTCCACCACCACCCTCTGCTTCATTCCATGAAGCCAATTTTCTATCCATTCAGCTATCTCTCCTTGGATCCCATTCCATGTAACCTTCCAGAGCAGCCTACCATGAGGATACATGTCGAATGCTTTACTGAATTCCATTCATACAACATCTATAGCTGTGCCCTCATCGACCATTCTAGTCACAACATTTGCCACCATTCAGTCTTCCGGCCCCTCTCCTGTATTTAGACTCCTCGTAAATATTAACCAGGGCTGATGCAATTTCCTCTCTGGTTTCCCACAATTTCTACGAATATATCTGATCAGGCCCTGGAGATTTGTCTATCTTTATACACGATAGTACCTTCAGCATCACTTGGACCACAACACTGACTGGTCTCAAGACACTTCCATTGACTGCTCCAAGTTCCTCAATCCTCCTGTCTTTCTCCTCGGTAAAGACAGAGGAGAAATACTGGTTGACGACCTTGCCCATCTCCTGTGGTTCTACACAGAGTTGATCACATTGTTTCCTGAGGGGTCCCACTCTCTCTCTAGTTACCCTTGTCCCCCTGATCTATTCATAAAATCTCTTGGGGTTGTCCTTAATGCTATCGGCCTGAGCTATTTCCCAGCCCTGTTTTGTCCTGCTCTAATACATTTCCAGTTCAGCACCATTGATGCTGATTGAGGCATATACTCCACCACCCTTTGTGATGTTGGTAACTAGATCCCTCAACTTGCTGACATTGAGGGAGAGGTTGTTGTTGTGCCACCATTTTATTAAGCTCTTTATCTTCTTTGTGCGTTATACTTCCTCTTGGAGTATTTCTCTTCTGTTTTTATCATTGAGCAAGACATGGAGGACCTGGGACAGGTAATGCTGATGTCTTGAGGATAGTCTGTATTATGGTCAAGGATGTCTTGATCATCCTATGGCATATGAAGGTGGATACATCTCCCAGGCCTGATCAGATATATCTGTGGACAGTGTGGGAAATGAGAGAAGTTCATGTCATGAGCAGAATTAGGCCATTCGGCCCATCGAGTCTACTCCACTATTCAATCATGGCTGATCTATCTTTAATAATAATAATAATAAATTTTATTTTCGGGCGCCTTTCAAAGTCTCAAGGACACCTTACAAACATTAACAGAAGAGAAAAAAAAACATATAGTCGGAGAAAAATAAATAATAAGGGCATCATCAATACACAAATTAAAGATAGAAATCGCTCCAAAGACACAAAATCAAAAAATCAAAAATCACAATGTGAAGAGAGAGCAGCGGCAGCTAAAGCGCGCCAGCGTCCACTCTCCCTTCCGACAGCCATCTTGGACACAGACTAACCTGTTAACTTACACACAGAAAAATCATCCCCCCACAGTGGATACCACTGTGGGGGAAGGCACAAAGTCCAGTCCCCATCCCCAGTTCACCCAAAGTCAGGCCTATTGAGGCCTCCGCTATTGCCTCTACGGAGGCCCGATGTTCCTGGCCGTTCTGGCCGGGTGGTGTTGCCCCGGCGTCGGGAGAGTCCTCACAGCGGCTGGGCCACCTGGAACATCCGCTTCCTAGCAGGGGATTGTCTGCTTCCGAAGCCGACAGGGCCGCGCCGGGTTGGAGCTCCCAGGCTCCCGATGTTAAAGTCAGCGCCACCCGCTCCGCTCCGCAGACCCGCAGCCCGGAGGTGTTGATCTCGGCGGTCACAGCTCACCGGAGCTCCAGCGCGTCGATCCAGCGCGGCGACCCAGGCAAGGCATCGCCCGCTCTGCTCCGCGATAGCGCTCCAGCGATGTGCAGCCAACGAAGCCGAGGTGCTGGGCGGTCCCCGCCAGGACACGGCGCTCCACGCCCGCTGGTAGGCCACGAGGACGGGTCGACGGGCAGCCCGGAGAAAAAAGCTGCCTCACCGACCAGATAGGGACCTAGAAGTATAATTACCTCCTTCCCCCCACATTAAGAAGTCCATTTCTCCAACAAACGAAGAACAAGACTTACTAAAAACTTTTTTTTTAATAAATTAAACGGACGGCTGCTGGTTAGCAGCCGTTCCCCAAGATGGCTCCTCCTCCTCCTTTCCCTCTCAACACCATTCTCCTGCCTTCTCCCCATAACCTTTGACACCCAAACTAATCAAGAAGCTGTCAATCTCTGCTTTACGAATACCCAATGACTTGCCCTCCACAGCCATCTGTGACAATAGAGAAGAAATTGTGGGATCCCGAGCTGAGATATCTGAATCATTAGACAGACACGGGAAAAGCCTGGGAATTATAGATCAGTGCGTATACGATCTGTGTGAGGTAAGTTATGTCATCTGTGGGAGGGAAGAGAGGATTCTGAGGGATAAGATATATATGCATTTTGATAAGCAGGGGCTAATTAGGGATAGTCAGCATGGTTTTGTACGTGGGTGGTCGAGTCTCACTAAATTGATTGATATTTGAAGAAGTAACCAAATGGGTGACATACGTACCTATGGCTGTAGACGTTGTTTATATAGACTTCAGGAAACCCTTTGATAAGGTTCTGCATGGTAAGCTGCTCTGGAAGATTAGATCACATGGGATCAAGTGAGAGCTAGCTGACTGGATACGGAATTGGCTTCATGGAAGGAAGGTTGTTTTACAGACTGGAGTCCTGTGACTTGTGATTACTAGACTTGTATTAAACATTGTATCCTTTACCTGTGGACAGCTTGATTGTAATTATCCTTTCTTTCACTGGATAGCACACAAACAAAAGCTTTTCACTTTACCCCGGAACATGTGACAATAATAAACTAGACTAAACTAAGGGAAATGGGTAACCAGAGAGACAGTGGGGCCCATCAGGAATCAAAACATCAACTCTGTGTGGAGCCACAGGACATGGGCAAGGTCATCAATGAGTATTTCTCCTCTGTTTTAAAATAACGAGAAATAGGAGGATTGAGGAACTTGGGGCAGTCAATGGAAGTGTCGTGAGAACAGTCAGTATTACGGTCGAAGAGGTGCTGAAGGTCCTAACATCAGCGTTCGGTGCTGGGCCCGTTACAGTTTGTCATCTATATCAACAATTTGGATGAGAATGTACATGGCAAGATTAGCAACATTGCAGATGATGCAAAAGTGGATGGGATTGCAGATAGTGAAGATTGTTGTCAAAACTTGCAGCAGGATCTTGATCGGTTGGCTAGGTGGGCCGAGGAATGGTTGATGGAATTTAATACAGAGAAATATGAGGTGTTGCATTTTGGGAAGTCTAACTTGGGCAGGATCTGGACAGTGAATGGTAGATCTCTGGGAAGAGCAGAGGCATCTTGGAGAGCAGGTACATAGTTCCTTGAAGGTCACGGGTAGATGGAGTGGTCAAAAAGTATTTTGGCACATTGGCCTTCATCAGTCAGAGTATTGTGTATGAAGTTGGTAAGTCATGTTGCAGTTGTACAAGAAGTTGGTGAGGCTGCATTTAGTGTATTCTGTTCAGATTTGTGCACCATGTTATAGGTAAGATGTTGTCAAGCTGGAAAGGGTGCAAAGAAGATTTGCCTGGACTCAAGGTTCTGGGCTATAGGGAGAGGTTAAGCAGGCTGGGACTTTATTACCTGGACCCACAGTCTCTTGCCCAGAGTGGGGGAATCGAAAACCAGGGGCCACAGGTTTAAGGTGGAGGGAGAAAGATTTTATAGGAACCTGAGAGGGATATTTTCCACACAAAGGGTGGTGGGTGTAAGGAGCAAGCTGCCGGAGGAGGCAGTTGAGGCAGGGACTATCACAACGTTTAAGAAGCAATTAAACAGGGACATGGATCGGACAGGTTTAGAGGGATATGTTCCAATTAATGGGGTGAATGTACAATATTTTACCAGGGTAGTGGAATCAGGAACCAGAGAACATGGGTTTAAGGCGAGGGGGGGGGGGGGGTGAGAGCGAATAAAAGCTGGGGGGCAGAGTGAGAGCGGGGAGGGAATGAGAGTGAGAAGGGGGGAGTGGGAGCGGGGAGGAGGGGAGTGAGAGCAGGAAGGGAGTGAGTGATGAGGGAGTGAGCGTGGGGCGAGGGTAACGGTGACTGGGTGTGTGTGTGGGGTACTGATGGTGGGGCATTGGTGGAATGAGGGACAGCTGGGACGGAGTGGGGGCAGAGGGGAGGCTGGGATGAGTGAGGGCTGCAGGAAGACTGTGAGATTGAAGATTGAACAGTTTCAGACGGTCGGCCCTCCCCAACCCTCAGGATCAGTGATCCCGCAGGGACCCGAGTCTGGAGTGAGATCCTGACTCACCCTGAGGCAACAGAGCCACAGCATCACTGCCCTGTGTAGCTGCCCAGTCAACACACACCCCGCTGGCCCCCCCCCCCCCCCCCCAGCACGGGAACCATCCCTCTCACCCGGCACTGGCCTGTCCCGTCCCACCCGTCCCACACTCCTCACCCCCCCCCCCCCCGCCCCCCCCCCCCCCCCCCCCCCCCCCGCCCGTCCCTGTGTTCCCACTAATACACTGTCCCTGTCCCTGCATTCCCATTAACATTGCAGGGAAATACTTTCCCACCTTCCCACATACAATGTTCCCACTTTCTATTGATACTGACCCACTTCTGATTCCCACTTTCCCATCTAAATGGCCGGGGTCTCTGTCAGTTTGTGATGTTGCCGGGTGGTGGGTAAGTGAGTGAATGGGCGTGTGGGAGAGTGAATGGAATAAGATGTGATACGGTGACAATGTGCTTGTCTGCATCAGTAGTGCCGAGCATGTGGGGCTGTACTGGAGTAACACAATACCGTGGCAATAATCCTTGCACTGCGCAGGGCCAGTGTGGGCCGGGACAGGAGTTTCACGTCTGTCAGTCACTGCAGGTCTCTGACGACATGACCAGTGGAACAGGAGGGGAACCAGTGCAGGTTGTGCAGTTTCACACGGCATTTAGTAAGTGGCACAGTGGTGCGGCGGGTAGAGCCACTGCCTCACAGAGCCAGAGAACCAGGGTCCATGCTGAGCTCCGCTGCTGTCTGTGTGGAGTTTGCACGTTCTCCCCATGACCACGTGGCTTTCACCAGATGCTCCAGTTTCCTCTCACATTCCAGAGACTTCTGGGTTTGTAATAAATTCCTGCACAAGAGGCTGGTCAACAAGGTCAGAGCACATGGAATTGTTCACACACTGACATGGATTGAGAATTGGCTTTTGGACAGAGAGCAACAGGTGGGAATAAGCAGATCATTCTCAGGTTGGCAGCAGTGACGTGTGGGTACAAGAGGGCTCAGTGCTTGGGCCCCGGTGAGTCACAGCCTGTATCAATAACTTGGCTGGGACGATCATCTGTGGACTGAGATACATCGTGATATCTCCCACTGACCCGCAGAGTCCCTGACTCAGTATCCCCCGGCTCTATATTCCCCAGACCCCTGTCCCAGTCTGATGCCCTGTTTCTCCACACACCCGGCATCTATTCCCCAGACCCCTGTCCCAGTCTGATGCCCTGTTTCTCCACACATCCGGCATCTATTCCCCAGACCCCTGTCCCAGTCTGATGCCCTGTTTCTCCACACACCCGGCTCTATATTCCCCAGACCCCTGTCCCAGTCTGATGCCCTGTTTCTCCACACACCCGGCATCTATTCCCCAGACCCCTGTCCCAGTCTGATGCCCTGTTTCTGTTTTCCACTTCCACCGTCTCTATTCCTTTATTCCAGACCCGGAGACGTCCACAAAGGAAGAGACGGGAGGATCAGCCGCTGGAGAGACCACCCAGGAACCGTCCTCTGTCCCAGAGGGAGACACATCCTCAGGTACCAGGTCTTGTGTCAGTGGGGACATTCAATCTCTCACTCTGTGCCCTGGACCCTCTCATCGACCTGTTCACCTGCTGGACGCACAGTGCAGCGGGCGGGTGAATGACGGCCTCAGGTCTTCCTCCCTCCCCTCTGCCAAAGTGTCCCCATCCCTGGAACGTTTCATGCCCTTTTCCACCGTGAACCATAAGCCCCTGGGTCTGATGGCGGGACATGTGGCCGCGTGAGGTGGGTTGGCAGCCAGAGCACAGGGTGTGAGTGAGGCCTGGGGTTTGGTGGGTGACGGAATGGACAGGGGGAGAGGAGAGGAGGGAGATGGGGGGGGGAGGAGGGAGAGGGGAGGTCAAGGGTGAGAGTGGGGGAGGGGTGAGAGTGGGGGGGAGAGGGGTGAGAGTGGGGTGTGGGGAGATCAGTGGTCACTGGGGATGTTTGGGTCAGTGTTGTGCTGGGGTGTGGACCAGGGATGTGGACGGGGACGTCACGGAGGATTACAGCCGGGACTGACCACCAGCGCAGGGTGCTGGGCACGGGGAGGCCGGTGGTCTGAGATCACAGTCCGTGACTCAGGGGGTGGTGGGGGAGTGTGTGGCTTCAGGATGACTGGGGGAGTGTGTGCAGCAAATAGCTGGAGCTGGGACTGAAGGTCTTTAGCCAGAAGGTGGTGAGTCTGTGGGTTTCATTACCACAGACGGCGGTGGAGGCCGACATTGGGTATTTTTAGAGCAGAATTTGACAGGCTCTGTATGTGTAAGGGGGTCAAAGGTTACGGGCAGAAAGCAGAAAATGAGGTTCAGAGGGGAAAATCGATCAGCCACAATCGAATGGCAGAGCAAACTCGATGGGCCGAATGGTATAATTCCTCTTACACACACCTGATCCTCTGTCTCACTCTCTGACTTCCTTGCCTCATTTACCCTTCTCTCTTCTGTTCACTCTCGGCACCACTCACCATTTCTCCCACAGTCCTTTGCTCTGTTTCTCAGGAGGAAGCTGCATTTTTACACATCATGGCTAGTTTAATTGCCTGAATCATTGGTTCTATTTCTGCCTCCACAGATGCTGCCTGACTTGTTGAGTACTCCAGAACTCTGTGTTCTTCAGCCTTTCACCATCCACAGTCTATCTCAGTGGTTTTCTGTATCTGTTGATCAGTCCATCACCCAGCCTGGTCCCGGAGGCACTGGGGTGAAACAGGAAGGTCTCATCCCGGCCCAGGACCATTTCCACTGCTCCAGGTCTCACTCAGCTCTTCTCTCCTTCCAGATGCGGGCAGAGGGACAAGTGCAGAAGGCAGGGAAGACAAGCCGTCGGATGCCGAGTGCAAACCGCACATTGGACCAGGTACCTGCTGAGATCTCGCAGGAACCATCGGGACAGCTGTTCACAGATTCCCTTTCTGCCCGGAGCCCAAACATCAGGCCGGCTGATGGTCTGCTTAATAATCACATTGGTTGGAGTTTGCAGGAGAAGTCTCCTGGAGCACGGGGGGGGGATCCCCTTCCTCCAGCCCTTCTGCTCATAGCACCAGGGTAGGGTCAGTGGGTCAGGGGAGAGATTGTTCCTCGCCACTCGCCTGGGTTACTTGTAGTCCAAGTGTGAGTCGTGGAGCCACACAGCACAGAAACAGGCCCTTCGGCCCAACTTGTCCATGCCCACCAAGATGCTCAATCCAAGCTGCTCCCATTTACCTCTGTCTGGCCACAACCCTCTGAATCTTTCCCATTCATGTACCTGCACAAATGTCTTTTAAACATCTTTTACATATCTTTTCTTTCTCAGGGGAGGTGGTGGGAGGCAGTGAGTGTCCACTACAAGCATTGATTGTTCCTGGAGCAGAGTGGCCGGGGCAGACTGGGATGTGATCTTGTCCCCACCTCCCTCACACTGTGCGTGTTGCCCCCACTGGAGTAGAGGGGCCGGGGTAGACTATGATGTGATCTTGTCCCAGTGACATTCCCATCCACTTCCCCACTGGAGTAGATGGGCCAGGGTAGACTGGGATGTGATCTTTCCCCAGTGACATTCCAATCCACTTCCCCCACTGGAGTAGAGGGGCCGGTGTAGACTGGGATGTAATCTTGTCCCCATCTCCCCCACACTGTCCGTGTTGCTGCCTGTGGGCCTTGCTCAGACAGCGGAGTGACTGAAGACTCTTGATCTTCCAGACTGGTGGGACGAGGAGTGTGAGAAGATGATCGACCAAGTCCAAGTGTTGTACATTGGGCAGAGTGAGCTGGACACGGCTGAGCAGAAGGAGGCCTATCTCCAGGAGGTGAGAGCTTCACTCCACGGTTGTTCTCATGTTGGTGTTTCTCGTTAATGTGACCCCCACCCAGCCCGGCCAGCAGTGTTTGTTCATCCTTTATTCACACTGACTTTTCCTCCCCAGTTAGTACCGATTGACCATTCACAGTCAACCTCATTCCTACTGTGGTCAATGTTGCTTCAACAAGCGACTCATAGAAAGTCAGAGTCATACAGCACTGAATCAGGCCCTTCTGCCCAACTCATCCATGCTGACCAAGGTGTCTTATCTAAGATGTCCCATTTGGCCCATACACCACTAAACCTTTCCTGTCCGTGTACTGCAACTGTCTATATGTTTCCTACCAGCTGTTATTGTATCAACCTCAACTACCTTCTCTGGCAGCTCATTCTGTAAACCCACAAGCCTCTGTGTGAAAACATTTGCCCCTTAGGTTGCTATTAAATCTTTCCCCTCTCACCATAAATGTATTCCCTCTAATTCTTGCTTCCCTTATCCTGGGAAAATGCCTCTGTGTATTCACTCTAGCTATTCCCCCGTGATTTTTGTACACTTCTATAAGAAACAAAGATCCTATAGCTCTGCTATAAGATCTTTGATAAGAACAAGCCACAACCTGCTGGTGCGCTCCAATGAATCTAGTCTGTCCAATCCCTCTCTACACCTCAGGCTATTGAGGCTGGGTTACAGCCTCATTAACATTCTCTGCATTTTTTCCAGCTGTATGACATCCTCCCTATAGCAGGATGACCAAAACAGAACATGTTTCAGATTCATGGACTGCAGTGTAGATTCACGAGGTTATGTCAGGAATACCGGGATGTCGGGACTGACATATGATGAAAGAATCGGTCGACTGGGCTTGTATTCACTGGAATTTAGAAGGATGAGAGGGCACTTATAGAAACATACAAAATTCTTAAAGGATTGGACAGGCTAGATGCAAGAAAACTGTTCCTGACGTTGGGGGAGTCCAGAACCAGGGGTCACAGTTTAAGAATAAGGGGTAGGCCATTTAGGACTGAGATGAGAAAAAAAAATCTTCACCCAGAGAGTTGTGAATCTGTGGAATTCTCTGCCACAGAAGGCAGTGGAGGCCAATTCACTGGATGTTTTAAATAGAGAGTTAGAGGTAGATCTTCGGGCTCTGCTGTACAACACTCCCCAGAGCCCTACCATTCACCATCAAAGTCCTGCCCTTGTTTGACTTCCCAATATCCAACACGTGCCACTTATCTGAATGAAACGCCATCTGCCTTTCCTCAGCTCGCTGGTCCAGCTGATGAAGATTCCACTGTCATCCTTGATAACAATCTTCACTGTCTACAATACCATATATTTAGTGTCATCTGCAAACTTACTCATCATGCCTTGTACATTCTCTTCCAAGCCGTTGATATAGGTGACAAACAGCAATGGGCCCAGCACAGCACTACTCACAGGCCTCAGTGTCGAAGGGTCTATGAGCTAAACACAGTTATCATTGTTTCCCCATCATTCCTTCTCCTTGAATCTCCATCCACAATTAGCATTAATGGGCCAGCCCCAGTTAACGTACTTTGCCTTCTGTAGTTGTTTGACCGTCACCAGATATCATTGATATTCCCTCATTGACACACTGGCGATCTCCGATCAGCATCCGTCGACATTTACGAATGGATCGTTTGGGGGAGATGATCACCGTTTGATTTTACCATGTTTGGTGATACGGGATTGCTAATGTTTTGAGCAGAAAAGATTTGCCTGTTTGTAAAGGAGAGGTTTTTCCCACGTGTAATCAGGGAAGGATATCTTTGAGTTCAGCAGGAAAGAATCTCCTGGTTTATAAATAGGACTAGTGAATTACCAATGTTTTTAAGAAACAAACTTACTGTTGTATGGGTAGAGAATTCCACAGGGTTGAGGTTTGGATGTTCCAATGGTGAGTAAAAGGGGTGTACACAATGCTGGAGACACCAAGCAGGTCAGGCAACATTGTAGAAGGAGAATCATGATGCAAGTGTACAAGTTGTTGGTGAAACCACACGTGGAGTACTGTGTACAGTTCTGGTCACACAGCTACAGGAAGGATGTCCTTAAACTGGAAAGGGCACATCGGAGATTCACCTGGATGTTACCTGGGTTTGGAGTTTGCATTATGGGGAGAGACTGGATGGGCTGGGACTTTTTCTTTGGAGCGTAAGAGACTGAGAGGTGACTTTATTGAGGTGTACAAGATCATGAGTGGCCTGGATAGAGTGAACACTCAGTCTTTTTCTCAGGGTAGAGGATTCAAAATCTAGAGGGCAAAGGTTTAAGATGAGGCCTCAGGGACAACATTTCCCATTCAACGTGTAGTCCGTATCTGGAATGAGCTGCTAGAGGAAGCTACAGAAGCAGATGCAATTACAACATCCAAAATAAATTTGGACAAACATATTGAAAGGAACTGTTTAGAGGACTCTGGGCTAAATGCAGGCAAATAGCCAGAGGGTGGTGAATCAGTGGAATTCATTGCCACAGACAGCTGTGGAGACCACGTCTCTGGGTATTTCTAAAGCGGAGATTGACAGGTTCTGACAAGTTGCCGAACGTTACAGGATGAAGCAGGAGAATGGGATTGAAAGGGAAAGATAGATCAGCCATGATTGAATGATGGAGTAGCCATGATGGGCCGAATGGCCTGATTCTTCTACTATGCTTTAATAAATAAGGCTATCCCAGAATGCTGCATTGGTCGGCATGGAAATGAAAGCAGAGGGGGCATGTTTCCATGTTGTACAGTTCTACGTCTGTGAGAAACAGTAATGTCTCAACTCAACGATCCTTTGTCAGAATTTTGTCGGTAAGAGAGAAGACAAGGAGACATTGGGGTGGTGCAGCATGTGGAGCCGCAGGCGGCAGAGACCAGGGATCAATCCTGACCTCGGATGCTGTCTGTGTGGAGTTTGAACGTTTTCCCAGTGACCGCGTGGTCCTGGTGCTCCTCCCATATTCCAAAGACAGGCAGGTTTGTTGGTTAATTGGCCTTTGTAGATTGCCACATGTGTGTAGGGAGTGACTGAGAAAGGCGGGTAACATGGAACTAGTGTGAACATTGTTGACGTGGACTCTGTGGCTGAGTTTCCATGCTGTATCTTTAAACTAAACTCAACTACTCCAGCCTGTTCTGGAGATGTGAATCCACTGCATTCATTTGCGGGCAGGGGTTGGTTCCATGGGTCTGCATGGAAGTGAGTTGCCCTGTTGTAACAGAAAGTAATTGTCCTGGTTTGAGGAGATGGGGGACAAACCAGGATGAGGAGAATCTCATGGTTTGAAGGGGTCAGAATCACTGGAATGAGCTGAAGGGGCTGAGAGGAAAGCACTTTCCCCTCGTTTGAGGGAATGAAGTACAGGATTTTGAAGAGGAGATCTCCCTGGTACAGGGGGAGAGGGTGTAGGATTCCCCTGTGGGGTGGGGTGGGAATACCCGTGGCAGGTGGGGAGGGGTGCACGGTGACATTTCCTAGTTTGTGAGGAATGGGACGTCTGATTTGGAAGGAAGGAATGGAATTCACGTCGTGTTTGTGGGGGTTGTTCCTGGTTTAAGGGAAACAAACCTTCTGGAGTTAAGCCAGACATTCTGTGGGTGATGAGGGGAGGGGTTTCTGCTGTCCTGCTCTGGGCCACGATCCTCACACAGTGCGGTCCCACTCTGGTTCTTCACCGATACACCTGTCCCCTTCCACTGGTCCACAGGTGCGTCAGATGCTGAGAGAGCAATTCCCCTGCAAGTACTTCCTGCCCAAGGACATTGATCAACAGACCAGGAAACGCAGCAAGAGAGAAGGGAATTGAGCGGGAAGATCGTGGATTGTGATCATCTGATGAATGACAGGATGGTCGTGGGAGGAATGTATCTCTATTTTACTTCATCAGATATTATATTCATTCATTTCTGTTTTGGTGAGTGGTGGTGGGGAAGCCAAGAGAAAAATGTTGACTGAATTAGCTTCCAGCTGATAGTTATTCTGCAATCTCTGGATGTTCACATTATTCTGTAATTCTGTCAATTACAGCTTTGATAATTTCTCAATGTTGATTAAATGTAATAATGCAATAATGTGTTTAATTCAAGCAGCAATATTATTTCTGTATGCTGTTACATGTAAAGGTCGTCTGCCAATCAAGAATGTCTTTCTATTTTATTTTAACTAATGTTACACACTATGTAACTAAAAGAAATGTAACTAAAAAATAAATGCACAAATATTCCCAACAAACGTGGAGAAAGACTAATATAAAGAGATTATTGACTCACAACTTGGTGTTGCTGTTGAAAGTGAGGACGACAGTCTTGGTTTACAGGATAATATTTAGTCAGTAAAATGGCCAGTGATTGGAGTTTAATCCTGATTCATGCAGTATGATGCACTTTGTTTAGGTTTGTTATCATCACGTGTACCGAGGTACAGTGAAAAGCTTTGGTTTGCCTGCTATCTGATCAAATCACTTATTACTATACAAGGATGCAATTCACTTACTGGTATATTACTTATTACTATACATGGAATACTATAATACCTATACTATACATCAATATATACACACACACACACACATATATATATATATACACTAGACCAAGTGCAGACTATTTCCCCAACGGGGGTGGTGGGGGGCGGTGGGAGACGGGGGGGGGGGAGAGGGGAGGTTGAGAAGAGGGGAGGGAGGGGAGAGGGGGAGGAGGAAATGGGAGAGATTTGGGAGGGAGAGAAGAGCGGGCTAGGGGGAGGGGGAGGGGGAGCAGAGTGGGGAGTGGGAGGAGAGCGGGGAGGGCAGGAAGGGGGGGAGAGCGGTAGGGGGGTGCGAGAGGGGTAGCGGGGAGTGGTGCAAGTGAGAGGGGGTGGGGGGGAGATGGGGGTGAAGAGGGGTGGGTGAGGGGGGAGAGAGGGGATGGGAGAATTGAATTTCAAGGAATGGCCGTGAGTCAACTGCCAGCCCACCAGCCATGAGTAAGCTGCCAGCACATCAGGCTTGAGGGACTGAGCTGCCACCCCAATAATCCATTTGGCCCACAATGTCAATACCAGCCCTCTGGAGACCAGTCCCTTCAGCCCACAACACCCATACCAGCACTACAGAAAGCCCCCCCCCCCCTCTCCCACTGGCCACCAATATTGGAATTGGTGGAGAGGTGGAATATTGTGTTGGGGGACCAGCCCTCCCGTGTGAACATGGGATCCAACGGGTCGCACTTAGTCTAGTATATATATATATCTATATATATATATATATACACACACACACACATAAGTGCGACCCGTTGGGTCCCATGTTCACACGGGAGGGCTGGTGTATATATATATATATATACACACACACACACACACACATATATATACATATCACATACACATCAGTCTGAAGGAGGGTTTCGGCCCGAAACGTCACCTATTTCCTTCGCTCCATAGATGCTGCTGCACCCGCTGAGTTTCTCCAGCATTTTTGTGTACCTTACATATACATATATATATACACACATGTATATATATACACACACACACATATATATATATATACACACATATATATACACACATACATATATATATACACATACATATATATAGACATACATATATATACAGACATATATATACACATAGATATACATACATAGATACATATATACATACATACACACATATATACTTGCATATATATATACATACATACATATATATACACACATATATATATACATACATACATATATATACACATATATATACACATATATATATACACACACATATACATTTATATATACATATATATATGCATATATACATATACATACATATATACACATACATATATGCATATACATAAATATATATACATACATGTGTATATATATATATACACATGCACACATATATACACATAAATATATACACATGTATATATACGCATATATATATACACATGGGGGGAGAGAGACGAGGAGAGAGGGGAGGGGGTGCAAAGGGAGGGGGAGCGAGGTGGCGGGGAGGAGAGTGGGGAAGGGGACAGTTGGGAGAGAGGAGGGGGGAGAGGGGGCAAAGGGGGGGAGGTGGAGGGGTGGGGGGCTGGATGGGGGGGGGCAGAGTTGGAGGGTGAGAGAGAGGAGAGGGAGAGAGGCGGGGAGTGGGGGAAAGGGGGAAGGGAGGCAAAGGGTGGGGGGGATGGTGTGAGTGGAGGGGGAGTGGGGGGAGAGAGGGAAGGGAGGGGGCGAGTAGGGGGAAGGGAGCAGAGGGAAGGTGGGAGTTGGAGAGGGAGTAGAGGGGGGTAGAGGGGGCAGGGTGAGAGGGGAGGGAGGGAGATGGGGAGAGAGGGGGGTAGAGAGGAGAGGGGAGGGGAGGGAGGGTGGAGGAGAGGAGGTGAGAAGAGGAGGGGGGCAGGTGGAGGGGAGCCAGGCAAGTGAGTGGGCTGCGAAAAGCGGAGGGAGAGCGAGAGAGAGAGAGAGAACAGGGCCCGACACTCTGGAAAGCCGGGGTGTTTAGCAGCTGGAGGGAGGGGGCGGGGGAGGGGAGTGGCTTCACAAGCTTCGCCGGCCGCTAGGAGAAGGTTCTTCAGCACATGACTGCCGGTGACCTCCAGTGACCTCTGGATCTGCAGAACTTGCTCGTTCTTTCTGCGCCTTTTGAAGATGGAGGGGGGGAAGGATGGTGACGTAACTCGTGGGAAAAAATGCGCCTGCGCGTTGACAGCAGCTGCTTCAATCCAGAGGAGGGGGTGGGGCTGGGCCTCGAGCAAAGGCATTGTGACGTCAGCAGCAGTTGGATTTGAAAAATGTGTCAGTTTGGGTCCTGGTCCCTCAACCGCGGTTGTGGGCGGGGCCTGCAGCATCACACACACACACACAGGGTGGAGGGGGAACAGGGGTGGAGGGGGGCTGGGGGGAGGGAAGTGGAGAGGGGAGAGAGGGGAAGGGCGGTGGGGAGGGGATAGGGGAGAGAAGGGGGGAGAGAGTGGGGAGAGGGGCGGTGGAGGGAGAGGGGGAGGGGAGAAGGGAGGAAGAGGGGAGAGGGAGGGGGAGGGAGAGGAGAGGGATAGAGACCAGGGGGAGGAGAGAGGAGGAGGGGGAAGAGAGGAGGGGTGAGAGAGGAGGGAGAGAGAGGAGGGGAGTGAGTGGGGGGGGGAGCAGAATAGGTATGTTGCAAAACTTACCTTCAGCGGCGCTGCAGTTCTGCCGCTGCCCGTGTGCGCGACTTTGGCGCCTTTGAGAGGGGGGCGGGTTTAAAATGCGATTTTCTCTAGGCTGTTGAAATCGATGTTGTTCAGCCTACTTAGTTGCTGACGAGAAAGCGCTGCGAAATTCGTTCGCTGCAGATATTTTTAAACTAAATTGGGTTATTTAATTGTTATACAGGTGCACAACCTTTTATCCGAAGATCCAAATAACGAAAACCTCCGAATAGCGGCCATTTTTTCGGTCCTTGAAGAAAGGTCCTTGAAAACGTTCACCGAGGGCGGCCCGCAGAGGTGACAGCGGAACCTCCGGTCGGTCCTCGAAGAAAGGGGAACTAAATCCCCATTCATAAAAGAGAAGATGAAGGTATATTGCGCGGGAGGGTTAATAATTGACAATCTGCTGCTGCCTGCCCGCTTAATTAAAACGTTCCCACGGTAGACTCACGATATACAGTGTTTCGTGAGTCTTGCGTGGGAACTTTTTAACTCAGCGGGGCAGGCAGCAGCAGATTGTCGCTCGCTTCAGTATCACCCCACCTACACCCCTCTGCTTCCCGGCCATGTGTGTGACCCCTTCCCTCCCCTCTCCAGCTCCCCGCCCATTGCACCGGCGCGGGGGCTTTGCACTGTCTTCACGTCGGCGATTGCAGCAGGACCGTGCCAGGACCAATTGGACACCGACCACCAGGCCCACCGCAAGCACGGAGATCCCAGAGACCCACAGCCAACAGCAGCCCAGCCCAGCCCCACTCCAACTACAGAGGAACCTGGGTTGCGGATGACGGGGCGCAGCTCGGGGCGTCGTAGGGGCCCATCGGGGAGCGGCCACTCAAAGCCACGCCGGGAGATGTAGGGCCCTGCCCCGGTCTTGATGTTGGAGCCCCCGGCGGGCGCTAGCAAGTCCGCAGCAATTTACAGCCGCGCCGGGCGTTGTAAGCCCCCCCCTCCAGGTCACTCTCAACCTCTATGATGTTTGCTCTCAACCCCGTAATTCGGGCGGGAGAAGTCGCCGCTGCCGGTGCCCCGCAAAGCAGTCTCCCACCGGGGACCCGCGGGCTCCCGGTGTCACCATCCACCGGAGTCGGGTCGCAGCAGCTCGCCCCCGCAACTCTCCACGCTCCGAAGCTGGCTATCTCCACGGAGGTAGGTCCGTAGGTCCACATCTCCCGCCGCCGCCCACTGACCCCCAGGCCCACTGCAAGCACGGAGATCCCAGAGACCCACAGCCAGCAGCAACTCCAGCCCAGCCCCGCTCCAACTCCAGAGGAACACGTAGGGGCAGAAGCTGATGGTGTGCAAGGTACGTCTTGTTCTTGGGGTGGCGGATGAGGGGGCGCAGCTCGGGCTGTGGGCGAACTGCCACTTGTCGCCGTAGCGGCCAAAGATCATAGAGGAGCTCCTCTATGATCTTTGGTAGCGGCCCATCGGGGAGCGGATTCCTCTGGAGTTGGAGGGGGAGGGGGGTATTGTGCTGTTTGATCGCCCCCCGCTATCCCAGGGACAGGGAGACACAGCGGCTTTTTAGACTGGTGGGCAATCACTTCCAAAGTTCTGCCCACACAGTCAGTACACTTCTCCTACACTGTATTTCATACAAACATTTATTCTGCAAGAAAAAACGACATTGAAGACTCAAACTCGCGATCGAGTAACTGCCAGGATCAAGGCGCAAACTCGCGACCTTGCGGATATGAGCCGAGCACTCTACCACTGAGCCAGCCATTAAAATCTACGCTAAAAAATTTCCATTCCGAAGACCGACAAATTCTGAATTACGAAAAGTGTCTGGTCCCAAGGCTTTCGGATAAAAGGTTGTGCACCTGTAGTAGCAATGTTACAAAATTTTGAGATTTTAAAAATCAAGTCTGTAATTTATCCCATCAGATAAAGCATAAAAATAAGTTTAATTTGACACCTAATTCACTTTCATATCTCAAGTATTTAAAAAGTTATGGCCATTTTCATACTGGGAAATGAGCATCTTGTTCCCTATTGATTTTCTATGGACATAACAAAAAAGCTGTGATCGTGAACAGTCAAAAGCCCATAACTTTGTTAAAAATTAAAAGAACTGAATGAAATTTTCAGTTATCATAGATTGAAGCATTCTGAAACAAATATAAAATAATCTTACTTGGATGACCTGAAATTAAAGCATATAATTAGTTAGTTACCTAATTGTAGCTAATTTCAGACTTCAATTACTAGATCTAAACATCTATCCATTTCTTAATAAATGATTAACATTTTTAAATAGCCTAAATGTCCAAATAATATTCACAAATAATTCACAATAAAACATGATTTTTAAATCTCATTTACATTAATTTATAGGCAAATGGAAGGAATTTAGTGTTTAATTGCTGTAAATAAATGCCCATTTAAATCAGCTTTCCAGTGTGTCCCTGTGGAACGCGCTGGTTTAGAATGTTCAGATTGCGGTAGATTTGTGCCCCAAATGCCCAGAAAAATACTGCGCGATATAATGGGCCCAAATTGAGCTACTCGCAATATTAAACTTAGTATAAAGGGATCTTTAGAAGCCCTTTATAACGTAAAAATATACAACCTAACTTCTGCTATTTGCTTTATGAGACCCTGCGGTTGCTGGCGGTTGCGGGTTTAGAGATTGATTTTTAAACTACTATAACTATTATTCAAGGCCTTTAAACCTAATAATAGCTTTTGCGACGGGGTCTTCCAGCGATTTTTCGTTAATAATTAACTAGGCTGAACATTTTCGATTGGAACAGCTTAGAGAAAATCGCGTTTTAATCCCGCCCCCTCTAAACGGCGCCAAAATCGCGCACACCCTCAGCAGCAGATCTTCAACGACGCTTCAGGTAGGCTTTGCAACATACCTAGTTATAGTAGATTACAAATCATCCTCTAAAGCCGCGAACCCCGACAACGGGTCGGATCTCATGTAAGGGACAAGGCAAGGTAGGTTGTTTATTTTTACATTAAAAAGGGCTTCTTAAGATCCCTTTATACAAAATTTTATGTTGCGAGTAGCTGACTTGGGGGCCCATCTGAACCGGCAGTATCTTTCATGCCGACATGGGGTACAAATTCACCACAATGGCAGCGTTCTAAACCAGCGCGTTCCACAGAATCCCACTCGCAAGCTGATTTAAATGGCCATTAATTTACAGCAATTGAACACTAAATCCCTTCCATTTGGTCTATAAAATAATGTCAATGAGATTTAAAAATCATGTTTTATTGTGAATTTTTGTGTGAATGTTCTTTGGACACTTAGGCTATTTAAAAATGTTAATCTTTCCTTAAGAAATGGATAGATGTTTAGATCTAGTAATTGAATTTTGGAATTAACTACAATTGGGTAACTAACTAATTATATGCTTTAATTTCAGGTCATCCAAGTAAGATTGTTTAATATTTGTTTCAGAATGCTTCAATCTATAATAACTGAACATTTCTTTCAGTTCTCTTAATTTTTAATAAAGTTATGGGCTTTAGACTGTCCTCGATCACAGCTTTTGTGTTAAGTCAATGGAAAATCAATAGGGAACAAGATGCTAATTTCCGAATATAAAAATGGCCATAGCTTTTTTAATACTGAAGATATGAAAGTGAATTAGGTGTCAAATTAAACTTCCTTTTATGCTTTATCTGATGGGATAAATTGCAGACTTGATTTTTAAAATCTCAAAATGTTGTAAAATTGCTAAGTAGAGCGGAGAGAGGAATGTGGAGAGAGGAGGTGGGGAGGAGGGTGGCGGAGCGTGGGAGGGGGAGGGAGAGAGAGGCATGGGAGAGAGGGGGTAGGGGACAGAGGGGAGAGGAGGGGAGGGGATAGAGAAGAGGGAGGAGTTGGGGAGAGGGGGCGAAAGGGAGGGGGTGAAGTGGAGGGGCGAGGGGGAAAGGGGGTTGTACGAGGGGGAAGGAGGGTAGTGGGGAGGGGTGCAGAGGGTGGGGGGGAGAGAGAAGGGGAGTGAGAGGGGGGTAGAGAGGAGAGGGGGAAAGAGAGGGGAGGGGGATGGAGGAGAGGAGGGGGGAGGTGGAGGGGGGAGGGAGAAGGGGAAGAGCAGACAAAGAAATAATTCTCAGAAAATGGATTGCTTTCCCTTGAGAGAAAACGGAGGAAATAGATATTATAAGGGTAACTTAGCAAAAGCTCTTTGAATTGCATTTCTAAATCCAATTCAATAAATAAGGTTCTCCCATGACCTCGCGCGCTTCGTGCGACGTGCATGAAGAGCGATGGCGCGATGATTATGTAATAACTACACAATAAAGACCTTTTTTACCCAAAAAAAATTATTTACTCAAAATAACATCTGAAACATAAACTACATATGTTTACCTGATGGGAAATCCCCCCCCATTTTGGACCCAGACCTCCTCAGTCGCGCTCAATTCCCCCTCTGTGGGGCGTACGCCCCACGTTGGGAACCACTGCACTAGACCAAGGGGTCCCGTCTCCTCAACACACAGTTGCAGGAGGGGGGGGGGAGGCTGTGGCATCACTCACACACTAACCGCCCCTCACACATACAGGGGGGAGTGGGGGGGAGGGGAGTGGGGGAGAGAGAGGAAGGGGGGGAGAGGGGGGTGAGAGTGGGGAGTGGAGGGAGAGGGAGAATGGATGGGAGGGGAGAGGGGGGGAGATGTAGGGGAGAGGGGCAGAGGAGAGGGAGAGAGATGGAGGGGGGAAGAGTAGGCGAAGAGAGGGGGAGGGAGATGGAGGGGAAAGAGGGAGGGCAGAGGGGTGCGGGGGTAGAGAGAGAAGGGGAGAGATTGGGGAGGGGGGCATAGGGAGGTGGCGGGGAGGGGAATGGGGAGAGGCTGGAGGGGGGGCAGAGGGGGGGGGCAGAGGAGAGAGAGGAGGGGAGAGGGTGGAGGTGGGGAGAGGGGGGAAGTGGGGAGAGGGGGGAAGTGGTGGGAGAAGGGGGGAAAGGTAGGGGGAGCTGGAGGGGTGGGGGGCTGGAGAGGGGCAGAAGGTGAGAGAGGAGGGGGAGCGAGAGGGGGTTGGGGGAGAGGAGAGGGGGAGGTGGAGGGAGGGTGCAGGGGGAGAGAGTGGAGGGGGTAAAGAGGGGGAGAGTAGGGTGAAGGGAGGGAGATGGTGAGAGATGGTGAGAGAGACAGAGAGCGCGAAATGCAACCGTGCGTCATGCGTTCAGAATGTTCTGGAAATGAAGCGTGCATGTCTCATTCACGAAAAGCTGTCGGCAGGGAATTCAGGGGAGGAACCTGCCGCGTCACACACACACACTAACCAGGGGGGTGGAGGGGAGGAGAGGGAGCGTGGTAAAGAGAGCTGCCTTGCCTAATTAGAGCTGCCTTGCCTTCTATATAATTAAAAGTCTAAACTTGTCCACTTCCTGTTTGCGCTTTATATTGATTTTTTTTAAAACGCTACCACGTACGGCTGTGATTTTTGGCCATCTTACTCAGTCCCATTCTGCACATCAGATGCCGAGGATTTTTCCCATTGATGAAAAATAAAAGAGTTATTAGTGTTTAAATAATGTTGAGATTCTCTCTCCTGTCAATCACGCCATGAAGGCCACACGCTTCTCGTGGGAGGGGGACTATAAAACCCAGAAGTGTGGGCGTGCCTCAGTGTCTGCAAGATGGGGGAGGGAGAGGTCACGGCTCGCTGTCTTTAGTGGCCTTGCACCCTGCTTGAAATGGAATTTCAAGGTATACCCGTGAGTCAACTGCGAGTCCACTATCTGTGAGTGAGTGAGCTGCTAGCACAACAGGCTTGAGTCACTGAGCCGCCAGCCCAAGAATCCATTCGGCCCACAATATCCATACTAGCCCTCTGGAAACCTGTCCCTTCAGTGCACAACACCCATAATAGCACTCCAGAAAGCCCCCCCCCCCACCTCCACTGGCCACCAGTATTGGAGTTGGTGGAGAGGTGGAATGTTGCATTGTCGGTCCAGCCCTCCCGTGTGATGCTGGGACCCAACAGGTCCCACTTAGTCGAGTATGCTATTGACAATCTACAACACAGAGTGCTGGAGGAACAAAGCGGGTCAGGCAGCGTCTCTGGAGAACATGGACAGGCAACATTTCAGGTCGGGACCTCTTCTTCAGACTGATTGTAGTGGAGGAGAGAAAGTTGAAAAGTGTGGGGGAGGGGGGGGGGGTGGTATTGGTCAGGGTCAAGGTGGACATGGGAGGAAAAAAGAAAAATAATGGGCTGGGGTTGTTACCTAAAATTGGAGAAATCAATGTTCATACTGATGCCTGTGCACACCTGGAACAAGGGCAGTTCAATGTAAGCAACATAAAGACTGGCTGAGGAAGTGCCTTTAGTTACACCTTTGATTTGCAGAAAATGATAGGAGTCTAAGATTCAGATTCAGATTCAGATTCAATTTTAATTGTCATTGTCAGTGTACAGTACAGAGACAACGAAATGCATTTAGCATCTCCCTGGAAGAGCGACATAGCAAATGATTTAAATAAATAATAAGTGTCCGGGGGGTGGGGGGGTGATTGGCAGTCACCGAGGTACGTTGTTGAGTAGAGTGACAGCCGCCGGGAAGAAGCTGTTCCTGGACCTGCTGGTTCGGCAACGGAGAGACCTGTAGCGCCTCCCGGATGGTAGGAGGGTAAACAGTCCATGGTTGGGGTGAGAGCAGTCCTTGGCGATGCTGAGCGCCCTCCGCAGACAACGCTTGCTTTGGACAGACTCAATGGAGGGGAGCGAGGAACCGGTGATGCGTTGGGCAATTTTCACCACCCTCTGCAATGCCTTCCGGTCGGAGACAGAGCAGTTGCCATACCATACTGTGATGCAGTTGGTAAGGATGCTCTCGATGGTGCAGCGGTAGAAGTTCACCAGGATCTGAGGAGACAGATGGACCTTCTTCAGTCTCCTCAGGAAGAAGAGACGCTGGTGAGCCTTCTTGATCAGAGTTGAGGTATTGTGGGTCCAAGAGAGGTCATCGGAGATGTTGACTCCCAGGAACCTGAAGCTAGTAACACGTTCCACCTCCGTCCCGTTAATGTGGATGGGGGTGTGCGTGCCGCCCCTGGACTTCCTGAAGTCTACAATGAGCTCCTTGGTCTTCTTGGAGTTAAGGGCCAGGTTGTTGTCAGCGCACCATGCTGCTAAGTGCTGGACCTCCTCCCTGTAGGCCGACTCATCGTTGTTGCTGATGAGGCCAATCACCGTTGTATCATCTGCATACTTGATGATGGTGTTAGTACAGGTGAGCAGTCATAGGTGAAGAGGGAGTAGAGGAGGGGGCTCAGCACACAGCCCTGTGGAACGCCGGTCTTCAGGGTGAGGGTTGAAGAGGTGTGCTTGTCTAACCTAACAGACTGGGGTCTGTTGGTTAGAAAGTCCAGTATCCAGTTGCAGAGGGAGGGGTCGATGCCCAGGTTACCGAGTTTGGTGATCAGTTTTGATGGTATAATGGTGTTGAATGCTGAGCTGTAATCGATGAACAGCATTCTTACGTAAGTGTCTCTGTTGTCGAGGTGGGAGAGGGCGGAGTGAAGTGCCGTTGAGATGGCATCCTCCGTACTCCTGTTCTTGCGGTAGGCAAACTGATAGGGATCCAGTGTGGGGGGTAGGCAGCTTTTGAGGTGTGCCAGGACCAGCCTCTCGAAGCACTTGGTGATGATGGGGGTAAGTGCAACTGGGCGGAAGTCGTTGAGGCTTGCCGCAGTGGAGTGTTTTGGCACTGGCACGATGGAGGTGGTTTTAAGGCACGTGGGGACAACTGCTTGGGCAAGTGACAGGTTGAAGATGTCAGTCCAGACGTCTGTCAGCTGCGCAGCACAGGCCCTGAGCACGCGCCCGGGGATGCCGTCAGGGTCCAGCAGCTTTACGTGCATTAGTCCTACTCAGTGCCACGAATACGTCGTAGGGGGTGAGTGTGAGGGGTTGGTGATCGGCAGGTAGCACAGCCTTGATGGCTGTCTCTAGATTGTCCCTGTCGAAGCGGCCATAGAAGTGGTTAAGCTCCTCAAGGAAGGAGGCGTCGCTGGATGTGGGGGTGGTGTTGGAGGGTCTGTAGTCCGTGATGGCCTGGATGCCTTGCCACATGCGTCGGGGGTCGGAGTTGTTGTTGAAGTGCTCCTCAATCTTGAGCTTATGGCAGTGCTTGGCCTTCTTGATGCCCCTCTTCAGGTTAGCCCTGGCTGAACTGTAGGCTCGAGCATCGCCTGACCTGAAAGCAGTGTCCCGTGCTTTCAGCAGTAGCCTGACCTCGCTGTTCATCCATGGCTTCTAATTCGGGAATATGGTCACCTGTTTGAGGGAGGTGACACTATTGATGGTGGAGTTTATAAAGTCCAGAACAGAGGATGTATAGGAATCAATGTCCGTGTGGGAGTCAAGGGTGGCCTGGGCTGCAAACGCCTTCCAGTCAGTGTTTCCAAAACACTGCTGAAGTGTGAAGTCCGCTTCCTCTGACCAGACTTTAACTGTCCTCACAGTTGGTTTAACCCGTCTGATGAGTGGGGAGTACTTAGGGAGCAGGAACAATGAGACGTGATCAGACTGACCAAGGTGGGGGAGGGGGATGGCTTTGTAAGCTTCAGCCATGTTGGTGTAGACTTTGTCCAGTGTCTTGTCTACTCTAGTGGGGAAGGAGACATGTTGGTGGAATTTGGGGAGTACAGTCTTCAGGTTAGAGTGATTGAAGTCACCCGCAACAATGAAGGCTGCCTCAGGGTTGTGCGTCTGTTGATTGCTAATGGCAGTATGCAGCTCTTTCATTGCAAGCTTGGCATTAGCATCAGGAGGGATATAGGCTGCAGTCACAACAGTGGAGGTGAACTCTCTGGGCAGATAGAACGGTCTGCATCTAACCAAGAGGAACTCAAGGTTAGCTGAGCAGTGACTCTCGATGATGGTGGAGTCCGTGCACCATGCTTTATTTACATAAATGCACAGACCCCCACCTCTGGTCTTACCGGAGTCTGTTGTCCTGTCCGCTCGGAGTAAATGACGCCCCGATAGCTGGATGGCGCTGTCAGGAACGTCAGTGTTGAGCCAAGTTTCCGTGAAGATCAGGATGTTGCAGTCCTTGATCCAGCTGTGGGAGGTGATCCTTAGCCGGAGTTCGTCCATTTTGTTTGCCAGTGAGCGCACGTTGGCGAGGAAAAGGCTAGGAATCGCTACCCTGTGTGGGGCTAGCTCTAACCTGGCCTTTAACCCACCTCTGCGTCCCCGGCGGTGTTTTCGTACGCGTCGCCGTCTGTTGGTGCTTCTGGTCGGCCGAGCTGGCTTGGTGCGCGCTGGTGTTCTGCCGCTCCGTTGCTCCGCGTCTGCGTCTCCGTGACTCCGCAGACGTTCTTCAGCCCCGCGGCTCTGCTGATGGTCTCCAGCCCCGGGGCTTACCTGGCGTTCTCCAGCCCAGCGGGTCGGGTGGCGGTCTCCAGCTCCGCGGTGTTCTCCAGCTCCACGGGTCGGGTGGTGTTCTCCAGCTGCGAGGGTCAGGTGAGCTCCACGGGTCGGGCAGCGTTCTCCAGCTCCACGGGTCGGGTAGCGTTCTCCAGCTCCACGGGTCGGGTGGCGTTCTCCAGCTCCGGGACTCACCTGGCGTTCTCCAGCTCCACGGGACGGTAAAGGAAAGTTGTTGAGGGCGAGGACAAGTACCAGCATGTGGCAGTGAGAGATCGTAGACGGTAACTGATTCAAGGAAGAACCAAAGGGCCTTGAGACCTTTCTGGTGGGGAATGGAGGTGCAAAGGGACTAGACGTCCACTGATTCAATTAAACTTTATTGTAACATGTACCTGGATACAGTGAAATGCTGGTTTTGCAAACATCCCGGTGAAATCATACCGCAGACCTCACCTGGACAGTGCACAAGTGTCGCCACGTTTTGTGCCAATGTGGATCTAGGAATTGAAGGTTATTGAAGTGTTGAACGGCATGTGAGGTTTGGGTTGGGAAGGATTGGACAAGAGGGGACAAGATGGAATCAAGGTATTTGGAGATAAGATTGGTGGGGCTGGAGGCAGAAACTATGGGCCTGTCAGGAGAGCCCTGCTTGTGGACATTTGGGAAGGAGATAGACATGGGGAACTATATGGATGGATTCTGTCAGGGACGTTTGCATGGGTCCCAGCTTTGCCTTCCTTTCTGTTGAACAATTCTTGTTCCAATGTACACCTGCATCATCACCCTGTGGACTCTATCTCTGCTACATTGACGACTGCATCGGAGCTGCCTTCTGCACCCGTGCAGAACTCGTTGATGGCATCAACTTTACCATGAGCCCATTTGCCCTCAAATTCAGTTAGACCATTCTTAAGGGGTTGGACAGACTAGATGCAGGAAGATTGTTCCCGATGTTGGGGAAGTCCAGGACAAGGGGTCACAGCTTAAGGATAAGGGGGAAATCCTTTAAGAGCGAGATGAGAAAAACATTTTTCACGCGGAGAGTGGTGAATCTCTGGAACTCTCTGCCACAGAAGGTAGATGAGGCAAGTTCATTGGCTATATTTAAGAGGGAGTTAGATGTGGCCCTTGGGGCTAAAGGGATCAGGGGGTATGGAGAGAAGGCAGGTACGGGATACTGAGTTGGATGATCAGCCATGATCATATTGAATGGCGGTGCAGGCTCGAAGGGCCAAATGGCCTACTCCTGCACCTATTTTCTATGTATCTATGACCATCTCCAACACCTCTCTCCCCTTTCTCGCTCTCTCTTGTCTCCGTCACAGGGGACAGACCATGGAATACCTATAGTAAACCCAGTGAGCCACCCAGTTATCTTGACTCTTGTTCCTCCAGTGCTGCCTCAAGCAAGGTCATTAACTCCTACTTCCATTTTCTCCATCTTCACTACATCAGATCCCTTCTGCTCCAGGACATTCAACATCCTATTTATTTAGTAAACATGGTATAACCCACCCCCCCCCCCACCAACATTTCCTCATTGTCCAGCAGTCCTGCTCTCACTCCCCCCCCCCCCCCTCCCCAGACGGAACAAGATACTGTTCCCTGGTCCTTACTTTAGAGTTCCAACAAGGGGGCGAGGCAGTGACTAGCATGTGTTCAGCGAGGTCATCTAGCTTGCATTCCCTCTACTAAATCTACAACTGCATCAGGCTGCCTCTCGCAACCATGCAGAACTTCCACCCTGCCCTCACATCCACTGCTATACCTCCGACACCTGTCTCCCCTTTCACAATCTCTGTCTCAATGACACGGTACAGACTTTAGACCGACGGCTGTTATAAACCAAAGTTAGACACAAAAAGCTGGAGAAACTCAGCAGGTCAGACAGCATCTCTGGAAAAAAGGAATAGGTGGCGTTTCGGATCAAGACCCTTCTTCAGACTGAGCATCAGGGGAAAGGGAAACGAGAGATATAGACGGTGATGTAGAGGGATATAGAACAAATGAATGAAAGATTTGCAACAAAGTTACATTGATTGTTAGCTGTGGGCGAGAAAATGAGTTTCAGACAATGAGACTCAACAAGATGACTGTTGATTGACAGAAAGCTGTCATCTGTTTTGCTGGGTACCATTGGAGTAGGTTGCGATGGATTGCCCACTTGGTAGCAATGTTACAACATTTTGAGATTTAAAAAATCAAGTCTGCAATTTATCCCATCAGATAAAGCACAAAAATAAGTTTAATTTGACACTTTCATATCTTCAGTATTAAAAAAGTTATGGCCATTTTCATACTCGGAAATTAGCATCTTGTTAATCCCTATTGATTTTCCATTGACTTAACACAAAAGCTGTGATCGAGGACAATGAAATGGCCATAACTTTCTTAAAAATTAAGGGAACTGAAAGACATTTTCAGTTATTATAGATTGAAGCATTCTGAAACAAATATGAAACAATCTTACTTGGATGACCTGAAATTAAAGCATATAATTAGTTAGTTACCTAATTGTAGCTAATTACAAAATTCAATTACTAGATCTAAACATCTATCCGTTTCTTAAGAAAAGATTAACATTTTTAAATAGCCTAAGTGTCCAAATAACACTCACAAAGAATTCACAATAAAACATGATTTTTAAATCTCATTTACATTAATTTATAGGCCAAATGGAAGGAATTTAGTGTTCAATTGCTGTAAATTAATAGCCATTTAAATCAGCTTTCGAGTGGGATCCTGTGGAACTCTGTGGAACGCGCTGGTTTAGAACGTTCCCATTGCGGTGAATTTGTACTCCAAATGCCCAGAAAAATACTGCGGGATTTAATGGGGCTACTCACAACATAAAACGTTGTATAAAGGGATCTTAAGAAGCGCTTTTCAATGTAAAAATAAACAACCTACCTTCCGTTGTCCCCTGTATGAGATCCGTCCCGTTGTCAGTGGTCGTGGGTTTAGAGGATAATTATTAACCTACTATAATTAAATTAACCAATTAAATTAAAAAATAGCTCCAGCGAACGAACCTCCAAGCGATTTTTCGTCAGCAACTAAGTATGCTGAACAACCTCGATTTGAATAGCCTAGGGAAAATTGTGTTTTAAACCCGCCCCCCTCTCAACAGCGCCAAAATCGCACACACGGGCTTGGACAGATCTGCAGCGACGCTTAAGGTAGGTTTTGCAACATACCTACTTTGTCAGTGGTAGATGAGAAGCTAGCTACAAGTTTACAGCCAAACCCTAATCTTGATGGAGGTTGCGGCAGCTCTCAAGTAACATTTGTGATCTCTTTTGTGAACCAGTAGTTCTGGGTGAAGCAGTGCCAACTATTGTTTCCTTTCAACCCCCAGGATATGCCCTCTTACTCAGGTACGGGATACTGAGTTGGATGATCAGCCATGATCATATTGAATGGCGGTGCAGGCTCGAAGGGCCGAATGGCCTACTCCTGCACCTAATTTCTATGTTTCTATGCCCTTCCCGCACCAGCTTGTCCCAACATCTTTTGTTCTACCTGTATTCACCAGTCAAACTGAATTCCAAAAGGAAACCCATAATGGCACGCAAACGCATACATGGGTATGTTAACAAGGGTAACCGAATGTACAGCAGCCAGTTCACATACTGTGAAGCACAGAAATATAGGTGGATATAAAGACCTTACAGACAACCATATGAAATATGAAAACGAAATTAAAGTCTCTTCAGCTTTGCAGATAAAAATAAAACTTCATAATCTGCCTGCTGTTATTATAGTTTAAGAAAGAACTGCAGATGCTGGAAAAACAGAAGGTAGCCCAAAAATGCTGGAGAAACTCAGCGGGTGAAGCAGTATCTATGGAGAGAATGAATTTGCGACGTTTAGGGTCGAAACCCTTCTTCAGACTGATGTCAGGGGGGAGGGGGGGGCAGGAAAAAGAAAGGAAGTAGGTGGGGACAGTAGGACTTGTGGGTGAACTGGGAAGGGGGAGGGGAAGGAGGGGGAAAGCAAGGGCTATCTAAAATTAGAGAAGTGTATGAACATTGACTTCTCTAATTTTAGATAGCCCTTGCTTTCTCCCTCCTTCCCAGTTCTCCCACAAGTCCTACTTTCTCCAACTACTTCCTTTCTTTTTCCTGCCCTCCCCTCCACCCCGACATCAGTCTGAAGAGGGCTCAAACCAAAATGTCGCCAATTTCGTCTCTCTATAGATGCTGCCTCACCCGCTGAGTTACTCCAGCATTTTTTATCTACCTGCTGTTATTAAAGGTTTGTGTGTGCACACTTGCATCTCCAGTGACATTAAAAGACGGCATTGCTTAAAAATATAGACATTGCATATTCCAATTTGCCTCTCAACATATGGAACTCCCTCTCAGGAAATCAACTTGGAAAATGCGCTCAACCCTTGAACTCATTAATAGAGGGCAGCACAGTTTTAATGACAGAGAAACATCTAATTACAGATGGAATAACACAAGCAATCATAAAGCACAAGTACATTTAGCCCCTCCACTTTTCTCTCTATTTCAAATCAGCAATTGGAGGGGAGAAGGAGTCAGATTTTAGTTTTGAAAGCCCCTCTGAAAAAGGCACTGATGTACAGTGTCCTTCTATGAGCCCTCTTGATAATGATCCCACTGTCTGTAGGATATAAATAAGCCTGGCCACTGAGGATCAATAAACTATACAAAAAAAGTTCAGTTCTCCCGAGATATTCACCTCCACTGTATTTCAAATCATATAGTACTCGCGCAAGAAGCTTTTCGATAGTTTATCTATACATACCCCTGGTCAAATATCAAGTAAAGCATTCCCTTGAGACTGAGAACTAGGCTATGACCTCCCGTAGTCTGTACTGTTTCCAACAACAGGCAATGCATTTACTCTTCAAGACTTTCCAAAACTCCACTATTTGATAGTAGGTACTGTGAAGAAGCACATGTGTGTCATGTGCAACTGGACGATATTGTCCTGTCCCATTACAGAAATTCTCTTTTCTGGACAGTCATAAAGCAGCTAACATTGATGTCATTGCTCGGTCTTCAGAACTCTCGGGTATTTTATATTTTATAGAATATTCTTTCTCTGAAATATTCTTTGTCGTTTGATACAACTGTGAAACCACGACCGTCTGGTCATTGCAAGGGCTAGTCTAATAGAAGCAAAGATTACTGCCGTGTAATCAAAGCTTTGTTTTAAAGTTCAATAAATAGCAATGCAGTCAGTAGTTCACGGGTGCTTTTGTTACTTTAAATGTTTTATGTGATGCAGAAGGAACTCTTGCCGGATGGAGAAATCGAGTCTTTGGAATCTTCACAACAGGTTAACCAAAATTTTTTTTAATAAGAAAATATATATTTCCTGCACAGACACCATGAATATGAGTACATTATACTGTTATCACAATATACCCTTGTTAATACAGGACATAACTAAAGTTTCATAACCAGTGTTATAAAACACTCTAAGAAGCCACACTTTATTGAATTGACTTCTGTCAATTGAGCTTGAAATGACATCATATAAATGTGATAGTCTCTTCGCAATATATTACATAGACTGTGCCACTAAAACACCTGGGTGTAAAGGCTGAAACCTATTCAAATCAGCTGCAGGTATATACAAAAACTGAAAGAGATCAGTTTAAAATGTAATGAAATAAAACAATCCATTGGGAGTGTACTTACAATGTAGTGGTCACAACTTGCTTATAAAAAAGTGTTCTTAGGATTCTTTTTAAAGTGTTGCGTATTCAAATCATTCATGCATGAAGAAAATATTTCAACCTTTGATTTGCATTTTTCCATCCATATTTTTCGATACACTATCCTCAAATTACCTGCTGAGATTTGGAAATTAGCTGCAAGTAGCCAGGCATTAACACATGCAGCAACCATGGCGACGCTTGTATCAACAAGCACTGGAAATTTCAATGCAAATCCTCACTAAGCTTTCCGTTTTATTTGCTGAGAACCGGAAGGGAAACCTCTTTTTGTACTTCTGCATTGAGGGCACTAGTTTACAAATGCTAATAAAACCTGCATGGCGGCAAAAGGCCAGACAGGTGTTAAAATCCAAATGGCAACATTCAGAGAAAAGGGGTCAAGAACTAAACGTGACGGAACAAAATGAGGGAGAACTGGGAAATTTCAATGAAAACACAACAAAAAATTAAAAAACTGCATTTGTTTCAAATGGCCTACACAGGTATCACTTCAATATCATACTCTGAAAATATTCTCCAAAGCATAACTTCCATCTAACAATGTGTGCGTTTTTATTTTTACCGTTGTCCAAGAAAATCCGGGTGCCAATATTGGGCAACAATTTAGAAACAAGGAACCGCAGATGCTGGTTTATAAAAATATTTCCTTGCATTGATGAACTAGAAGAGACAATAGCACGAGGTGAATATTTCATTCTGCCATCTGGCATTTTTAGTGCTTTGTCAAGGCAATAGTGAACACTGTAAAAATGCCAATATTCGGGTAAGTGGATGCACAAGCCAATTATGCAGCAATGCCCATTTGTGGGTACAGGTTTATACACCTGCAATACCAGCAATACCAAGTAAACATCAACATTACAGCGTGTCATGCTTCAGGATATAGAGCTGATCTATAGATGCGACTGTCAGGCGAGCATGGTTTTCCTAAATTGATCCGTTAATATTGCTCAGCTTTCAAAATCTTCCTTCTTTCACACAACCTATGATTCTCCACCGAGATCAGGTTTTACTGTGCACTGGACAAAACCATCACAATCTATAAGTCCAGTCTCTGTATAAGCACAATGCCCAAACGTTGAAAGAGAAAGAAGGCAAAGCTACTGCAAATAGCCAATGAAAATGGGTGGCAGAATTCCTTCATTACCTGTCCCTGAGTTAGATTTATACCTGGGTCTGAGCGAAGGTCGTGAGGGGAATCAAGATCCTCGAAAATTTGTTGCAAAACTTTTAAAGGATATTCTGAATTTGGATCATGAACCCCTGTTGAGCCGTGCACATAGGGCTCTAAGACGGGCTCCTGGGATAGGTTCATCGCCCAGACAAATGATTGTAAAAGTGGCCTTTGATCATGTCTTCGAAGAAATGATGAAGATAATAATAAAAAAGAGAAACCTGAAATACGAGGGAGACAACATCAGTATTTTTAGAGACTGCCCAGCAGAAGTGGCCAAGAAAAGAGCACTATTTAGAGAAACAAAAGGTATCCTGAGGAATTTACAGAATACTAAGGATCTGAGATATGGCTTGATGTACCCAGCAATACTGAGAGTAACTTATGATGACAAGGAATATCGTTTCGTTAAGTATACTGAAGCATTGGAATTCGCCCGAGGCATACAGCAGAAGCCAGAAGATGAAGAGAGAGAAGACGTGGAGGAAGAACCCGAGGGAGAAGGAGAGAACTGAACTTTTATCATCGGCCTGTGGTTATGAAATACTCACTTAGAAGGAAGTGGAATAATGGACATTTAGTTGTAGTTCTGTATTAATTATTAGAAAATATTTAATTATTCCATGATAATAGTATTACATATTATAGTATTAAATATAATTGATATTAGTAATTAGCAAATAGTAATATGAATAATAGAAATAATTACTAAGTACTAAGTATATAAAGTTAGTACCCCACCCCAATATATATAGCATTTGAGATAGGAGCTGGTATAATTAACATCTTTTTTTTTAATTAAAAAAACGGAAGTCTTTAGATTAATGGCCACGTTAGTGTGGCTTTCACCTTCACATACTACACACTATATAAGTGTAGTTTCTTTTTTTTCTGAGCACCCTATTAACACCCTTTACTTTTTTTTTATTATTGATATTTCTTATTGTTTTTGTTTTTTATTGATCTTATATTATATATTATTTGAATGTAGATGTGAAGGATATTGTGTATATAGTTTAAGAAGACATAGATGCGGATTAAGGTGGATAGAAATTCTCATTGGATTGATGTCCGGGTGCAACGGGGAGCTGGGGGAGTCAAGAAAGCTACTCCAAAAAAAGCCGCCCTAATAGTAAAATGCATGATATAAAGGTGAAGACTGGGGGTGATGGAGTAACCTTCTGCAGTTGAAATGTAAAAGGAATTAATGAACCAATTAAAAGGGGAAAGGTGTTAGCTCAGTTGAACAGATTGAAGACAGATGTAATTTTCCTTCAAGAGACTCATCTTAAAAAAGATGCTCAACATAGATTAACAGCTAAATGGATTTCTAAGGTGTATCATTCTACATTTATACATAAATCTAGAGGAGTTGCAATAATTATTCGCAAAGGTATACCTTTCATACAAAGTTCTATTATAGAGGATAAAGAAGGCAGATATGTAATAATTACAGGGGAATTATATTCAAAAAAGGTAATTTTAATGAACATATATGCCCCTAATTTTGATAATCCACTATTTATTAAGAAAATATTTAATAATATTCCTTTATCCACTCAACACAATTTAATAATTGGAGGTGATTTAAATTGTACTTTAGATAACTACTTAGATAGATCATCTGCAAAAAGGAAAGTTGCCTCGAAATCAAGTAAATTCATAAATGCTTTTATCAATACATCTAATATTAAAGACATCTGGAGGTTAGATAATCCATCCGGACGAGAATATTCTTTTTTCTCGCCCGTACATGGAACCTATTCGAGGATAGATTATTTTTTAATAGATTCTAAATTACTTCCTTTTACGTATGACGCAAAATATCATAATATTATCATCTCGGATCATGCGCCATTAACATTTAAGATAAAATTAAAAGATATATCTAATAAAACTACTACCTGGAGATTTAACCCTCAGATATTAAAGGACAATGACTGTTGTAAATATGTGATGGATCAGATTAAATTATTTTTTGAAACTAATGATAATCCTGAAACTTCCCCATCACTATTTTGGGACACATTTAAGGCATTCATGCGTGGCGCAATAATATCCGCACAAGCACATCTCAATAAAGAAAATCGAAAAATAGAACAAAATTTAGAAAATGAGATAAAACGTCTAGATAATGAAAATATAAAACAGCCTTCCAAAGAGTTAAGTAATAAAATTGCATCAGTAAAATATAGATTAAATAAAATATATTCTAATCAAGTTATTAAACTTTTTCAACAAACTAAACAAGTGTATTTTGAATTTGGAGATAAACCACAAAAATTACTAGCACGACAGCTTAGAAAATTAGAAGATGAGAAGATGATACACGGAATTAGATCTGAGTATGGAAATATATTGACTACTCCAAAAGATATTAATGATAGATTTTTACAATATTATAAAAATCTTTATTTGTCAAAACTAACAGGACAAACAGATAGTATGGAAATATTTTTACAAGAATGTCAAATCAATAGCTTAGATCAGGAAGGTAGAGAATTGTTAAATGCTGAAATAACAGTAAAAGACATTATAGAATCAATTAGTTCGCTAAAGAACGGAAAAGCAGTGGGCCCAGATGGCCTGAGTGCAGAATTTTATAAAAAATGTCAAGATCTGATTTCTCCAAGATTACAAATAATGTATAGATATGCATATGACCAAGGAAAATTACCAGAATCTCTAAATGAATCCACAATTACCCTCATCCCTAAAGTAGATAAGGATTTGGAAGATCCTGGATCATATAGAGCGATTGCCCTTTTAAATACAGACCAAAAAATATTAACTAAGGTCTTATCTAGGAGATTAAGTTTAGTGATCTCTAAATTAATACATTATGATCAAACAGGTTTCATCCCAAAACGTTATTCATCCCATAATCTCAGACGCTTGTTTAATATTATATATTCAAAAAGAATACGAGATACGGAACTAGCGGTTATATCATTAGATGCAGAAAAACCGTTTGATCAGGTGGAATGGATGTATTTATTTAATATAATGGAAAAGTTTCAATTGGGGGATAGATTTTGTAAATGGGTAAGAATTTTATATTCGAATCCTATTGCAAGAATTTTGACTAACCAAATTTTATCAGCCAAATTCAAACTCTCTAGGGGATGCAGACAGGGATGTCCTTTATCACCCTTATTGTTCGCATTGGTGATAGAACCATTGGCGGAAAAAATTAGATCTGAACCTGAAATATATGGCTATAATACTGATACAACAATTAATAAAATTTCTTTATATGCAGATGATGTTTTGATTTATATTACAAAACCGGAAATTAGTATTCCCAACCTGCTAAACATTATAACTAAGTTTGGTGCATTTTCTGGGTATAGGATTAATTGGGATAAAAGCGAGATTATGCCAATAACAGGAATAAATCTAAATACATTACAACAATACCCATTAAAAGTAGTTACAGACAAACTTAAATATTTAGGGATTAACGTAACTAAAACTCATAACTCATTAATAAAATCCAACTATCCTCAACTATTAGATAAACTTAGAAAAAATATTTTATATTGGAAAACACTTCCTATATCCATGATTGGTAGAATAAGTGCCATAAAGATGGTATTTCTACCACAGTTGTTATATTTGTTTCAGGCTATTCCTTTTTTCTTCCGAAAACTTTTTTTTTTTAAATTGATAATATTGTTAATAGTTTTATTTGGGATTATAAAAATCACAGAATAAATAAAAAACATCTATGCAAAGCTAAAATAAATGGAGGATTAGCACTTCCAAACTTTTTATATTATTTTTGGGCTGTTCAGATTAAGAATATGAATTTCTGGTGGGTAAATATGGATCATGAACCGACATGGTTAAATATAGAAAAGGAAGACTGTCTACCTTTCAATGTAGGTTCGATAATTTTTGCACCAACGGAAGTACAAAAAAAAAATTATAAAGACAACCTAATAATATATAATAATAGACGTATTTGGAAACAAATAGTTAAGACTCTACATTTGGATAATCTCTCATTTAGATTACCAATTATGAATAACCCATCATTTAAACCTGCTATATTAGATGGGGGGTTTAAACAATGGGATGATTTAGGAATTACAAGGATAGAACACCTTTATAGAAAAGGAAAATTTCTTTTATTCCAGGAGTTACAAGATATTTATGGATTGTCTCCACAACATTTGTTTAGGTATTTACAAATTAGAGATTATATTAAATCCAATACACAAGATTATAAAAATAAAGAAGCAGGATTGTTAGACGAACTGTTTAATTTATATCCAAATACAGAAAAATTAATAGCCTATATATATAACATCATTTTGGATAAGGAGAATCCAATAACGGAAATATATCGTCAAGCATGGGAAAATGAAATGGGATTGGCTATAACAAAAGAAAACTGGGAAGAAAGTCTACAACGAATACACCGGTGTTCATTAAACGCCAGACATATATTGATACAATTTAAAGTATTATATAGGTTACATTATTCGAAAACTAAATTAAATAGTATTTTTCCGAATCTCTCCGCTATTTGTGATAAGTGCAAGAAAGCAGAGGCAAATTTAATACATAGTTTCGTTACATGTCCTAAATTGAATTATTACTGGACAGAAATTTTTAAAGTTATTTCTGAAGTCATCAAAGTTAAATTGGACCCTAACCCAAAGCTAATAATATTTGGAATTCCGGATTTACATCTATCACTTACAGTAAATCAAAGAAATGTCTTTGATTACTGTTTGATAATTGGGAAAAAAATCATATTGAAATTTTGGAAGGGAACATTATCCCCCACAACCAAAATGTGGGCAACAGAGATGATGGAGACGTTACATCTGGAAATAATTAGATTTGTCCTATTGGACAAGTATAATTCTTTTGAACAGATATGGTCTCCATATATACAGTATTTAGAGAAGTAGCTGTTCTTGGCAACACAGCTCGGCGTGCACCCTGCGGGATTTGGTGAGAATAATTCATTTTTATATTGGAATTAACATATATGTCTTTATTGATACTATCATTTGTAGTAGTGTTATTAACAATACATATTGTGGTTTTTCATGGTTTTTCTTTTTTTTTTTTTTCGTTTCTCTTTTCTTTCTTATATATAATCAAATTATTATTTAATCACTCTCTTAATGATTTATAACTGTTCTATTCTTTTTCTATCATTATTTCTAAAAAAATAGTAGATAAGTATTACTAGTGTTTTACTTAATGCAAATTGAATTAATTTGATATAAAGTTGTTTGAAGCATTGTAATTGATTACCTTTAATAAAAAAATATATATCAGATTTATACCTGGATCTTGATGTGAAGGCTGGTGTTCCCCTTCCCTGAGGAAAATCTTTTTGGAGTATGAAAAGTTAGACTGCATTACATCTACCTGTGTAGGCCTATTAACAGATGCAGTTCCAAATGAAACACAGATAGTTGTGGTTCATCAAATTCTTATCATATTTTACATTCTCTACAGAGCTTAAAAACAAAATCATATATTTTATTTCACACTTTTTAAATATTACATTCTCTTTAGGGTGTTATGTGGAGGTAAATTCTTTACACCAGGGATAGCCTTCATTCAGCAAACAATACACTACCCAGAAAAATCTGTAGAAAACACTATTTAAAAAAACAAAATTCAGAAAAGTAACCAATCACACACTAAACAGCTGCAGCAGGAGTAGATTTTTCTTCCGATTCAATAAGGAGGGGAGTCAAACATTCTGTTTTTGTTTTGTATAAGCAGTCATATTGAGATGGGACTTTGCTCTCCGCTGCATTATTTCTTACTTGCTTCCTGAACGACTAATATTTCTTCATGAATCACTGCACACAAAAACTGCAGTCCAAGGTGACTTGTGCAAAAATGGATCAGGGCCGAGCTCTCCACTGAACTTCCCACCTGCTGTCCAATTAGAGCTGCTGACTGGACCCCAACAGGTTGTCTACTCATGATAGAAATTGTTGCAGCGCTGTTTTTGCCCTGTAATAGATTGAGAATTAGTTTTTGGCAATGCCGTTTCTACTGTAGTCATGCAAGATTCCAACAAAGCATTATTGTGGTTAGGCAGTAAAATAAGATCACATTTTCTACAGTGACTCAATGAATCTCTGCATGGATATTCATCTCACTGCAGTTTGTGCGAAATACTGAATATACAAGTCTTACTTTTAGTTTAGTTCAGTGAGACAGCACAGAAACAGGCCCTTCGGCCCACCGAGTCCGTACCGACCAGCGATCCCCGCACATTAACACTATTCTACACACATTAGGGATAATTTACACTTAATCCAAGCCAATGAACCAACAAACCTGTACGTCTTTGGAGTGTGGGAGAAAACCAAAGATCTCGGAGAAAATAGGATTTCTTAAGTAAAGGGGAGGCCATTTAAAACTGAGATGAGAAAAAACTTTTTCAGAGTTGTGAATTTGAGGAATTCTCTGCCAGAAAGCAGTAGAGGCCAATTCACTGGATGAATTAAAAAAAGAGTTGGATAGAGCTCTGGCAGAATCAAGGGGTGTGGGGAGAAGTCAGGCATGGGTTACTGATTGTGGATGATCAGCCATGATCACAATGAATGGCGGTGCAGGCTCGAAGGGCCAAATGGCCTCCTCCTGCACCTATTTTCTATTTTTCTATGTTTCTAAAACCCATGCGGTCATGGGGAGAACGTACAAACTCCGTACAGACAGCACCTGTAGTCTACTGCTGCGCCACCCTGTTGTGCTTGCCAATGAATGTAATGCCAAATATGAAAATGGCAGCATGGATTCTTGAATTTGTTAAATATTCTTAACTTCGTTTTATTCAAAGAGTTATTCAAAGCTAAATTATTGTTCCAATATAATGAAAATCATCTTGCACCTATGATTAACAATAATAATTTCAAAACATTAACCATAGAGACAATACATATAAATAAATACTTCAAGACAATGTCAAGTCAATTTTACGTTTCAAACAGAAACTGAGAAGAAATTACCAAACAGGCTACAGTAGAGCAGAATTCAATACTGTAGGTTGCAAGTTCAATGAGATTGTATTCTCTCATCTGCCCTTAAAATGTAAGATGACCAGAAAATCAAATTTGTGCAGAACATAGTTTATATTCCAATCTTAAATTTGTTTTACCTTCTACTGATTGCCCTAGCGAGGTCCCCAATGTAGCATACATAAGATTTCAAAAGTAAGCACATTTGACATAGTTGGGGTCAGCTAGCACATACTGCTTGATAATATTTATGACATTAGCCAATGATTAAAAATGATTAAAGTCAACGCAAGATACAACAAATGTTGTCAATGCTTACTTGTCAGAAAGGTTGAGATCTGTAGTTTGAACCAATTTACGTAAAATATCTACTACTCCTAATTCTCTCAGCTTATCTTGTCGTTCATGGGAACCTAATAAAATTAAATACAAGTTATTCCTTCATAATCACCTGTCACTGTCATAAATCTAGCATCTGCAGATTGAAAGCACTTTATTGACATTCCCTTTGTGTATAATAACAAACTATGTAATAAATTTCTTTCAAAAACAATTCATTTCAGAATTATTGGGATGTGTGGTCCATTTGGAACATTAATAAGATTTTCTTAATCAAGGACTTTTAATTGATCCTTTTTGTTTTTTTAAAGAACTGTTGAATTGCTCCAGCATTTTGTGCTTTTTGTGTAAACCAGCATCTGTAGTTAAGTGTTTCTACATTATCAGACTGAATTAATTACAGAGCTATACCCTTGAGGATCAATGCCAGACTTTGTGTGGATCAACAGTATTACTCCCCTTTCTTCCTACTTTTAATCATAATAAATGGGCACTTCCCTCAACTGAAGAAACAGTTGGACAGGTACATGGATAGGACAGGATTGGAGGGATATGGACCAAATGCAGGTAGTGGAACTAGTGTACATGGGACACAAAGTGCTGGAGTAACTCAGCGGGACAGGCAGAATCTCAGGAGAGAAGGAATGGGCGACATTTCGAGTCGAGACCCTTCTTCAGACTGATGGGACATGTTGGCCGGTGTGGGCAAGTTCGGCCAAAGGGCCTTTTACCACGCTGTAAGACTCTGACTCTACAAGACCATTGAGTATTGGTGTACAACAACCATTCCAGGTTTAAAGAGATCGTGCAGAGGTATCTCCCACCCTTCAGAAACAAATGGAAGCGTCATCCTGCCCAAGAGAAAGGAGGAGAAGAACCAACTGGTCCATAAACTTGAGGCTTGGAGATCGATAAAAAGATCACTCCCATGTCTCACCACAGCAACTGAGAATTTTAATTTCAAGTTATTAAATAAATTTGGCTGCTGCTACTATGAGTAATGAAATTACATGTGAATTGGATGGGGTTTTATGATTATCTGGTAGTTACTGATAATAACTTTTGATTCCAAATTTATTATTCCAGTTTAAATTCCCCAGCTCCATAGTGGAATCAAAACTCCAGCCTCCAGATGTATACTGTAAAGGAGTGATATCTGACACACTGTAACCTTTACTGGTAGTTTATTATAGCACATGGCACACACGTCCCAGCACTGACTGCATCCAGCCTTCAGGCGTACTGGGACCTAGTGGGAGGAACAAAGGGAGGATACTACAGTTACACTAATATGATGGGCCGTGGTTAGTGGTGATGAGGTAGCTACATTATAGGTTGCATGCATAACCCATCTACATCCTTTCCCTTACAATTCAAACAAGTTACTACAGTAGCAGGTTTATTATACAGTACCTGCAAAGCTAAGCATATTCTCCGTAGCGAGCCGGAGGTTTTACAATCCGACCCGAGCGAGTGCGCACAGCACCTTCACCCTCCCCATCCGAAAGAATAGGAGGAGGGACAGGAACAGAAACAGGAGGTGGAGAGAAGATGGGTGGGGAACCCGGCTTGAAGGGGGAATGGAGAGGCACAGGAGAGCCAGGTGAGAATGAAGGGGTAGAACGAGCTGAAGTTGGAGAGACAGAAGACTTTGCAGGGGACAACAGAGCCTGGGGAGCAAAACCCGGAGGAGCAGGGGGGGCTATCCGAGGCAAGAGGACCGACCGTGGCATGCATGGAGCAGATGGAACGTTAGTGGAGGAAGGCTCGACATGCGATGGAGGGGTATACGGAACCGCAGGAGGTGGTTTGGGCTCGTTAACCGCCAACAGGTGCTGGCGGCTGCGTCGGTATACAGTCCCTTCGAAATCCACGAGGTATGACCGTGGCGCGCTGTCAAACCCGACGACGGTGGCAAGTCGGGAATAGCCGGTGGGCGTCTGCAAACGGACGACCTGTCCAGGCATCAGTGGAGAAAGAGGGCGGCAGGATTTATCATGCGATCGTCGCTGGATCTCGTGCTTCTGGGCAATACGTTTCTGGACATCAGCAGGCTGCAGGACCTTAGGCATCAGGGACTGCTGGGCAATAGGCATCGGAGGGCGGACAACTCGGGACATGAGTGCTGGGCAGGGGATCCCATGGTACTGTCTCTGGAAATGTTGCGAAGGTTCAGGAGACCCTGATAGAAATCCCCGTTCGAGAGGCGGGTTTGTTCAAGCAGGTGCTTAGCGCTGCGGACCGCCCGTTCAGCCAGACCATTGCTTTGCGGGTACTCCGGGCTGCTAGTGAAATGATTAAAGTTCCACTTTGTGGCAAATGCTCGAAACTCGGCGCTGGTGAACTGGCGACCGTTGTCTGTCTGCAGCCGGACAGGGGAACCAAACGTGGCAAAGTGGCGGCGAAGCTTGCTGATCACCATCTCGGAGGTGATGGCAGGGAGGAGGTCCACCTCGAACCAATTCGAGTAAGAGTCTACTAGCACAAGGTATTGCTTCCCACGCCAGTCGAAAATGTCGGCAGCCAGAGAAGACCAGGGCATGTCAGGTGCAGGCTGCTGCAAAAGTGGCTGTCTTTGCTGATGCGGGGCAAGCGAGTGACAGTCCGGACAGGAATCAACCCTGGCCTGGATGTATTTAGCCATGGCCGGCCAGTAGTACTGTTCCTGGGCATGTGAGATGGTGGCATCCGCCCCAGGATGACCCATGTGAGCGGCATCAAAATACAAGCCACGCAGCGATTCCGGGATGACAACTTTGTGTCCTTTGATAATAATACCGTCCCGGAGGACTAACTCATCGCGGACCAAAAAATAGGGGTGGACGCTGGCAGGCAACGAATTCCGCTTGGTGGGCCACCCGCGCCTGATGACAGCAGCAAGCTGCTGCAGGTCGGGTTCGTTTGCAGTATGTTCAACCAAGCACTGCAGCTGGTGAGACGGGACGAAGTTGACGTTCAGTACCTGTAAGTCCGATTGCTCGAAGGGGTGCTGGTCGCAGGAGGTACGGGGGGCCCGGGACAGTGCATCAGCCACATGCATCTCGGTGCCCCTCTTATATACGATTTTAAAGTCAAAGCGCTGTAGCTGCAGCATCATCCGCTGTAGCCTGGCAGGAGCGCAGTGTATTGGTTTGTTAAGTATCGTTACCATTGGCTGGTGATCCGTCTCAACGGTGAACCTGGTGCCAAATAAGAAGTCCTTAAACTTCGAACACGCGAAAACCACCGCCAGCAGCTCCTTCTCTATCTGGGCATAGCGCTGCTCTGTGTCCGTCATGGTCCTGGAGGCATAGGAGATGGGCAGCAGTGAGTCACCATCGTGGGGTTGCAGGCAGGCAGCACCCAGTCCAAATCGAGAGGCGTCGCAAGTGACCACGATCGGACGCAGCAGATCAAAAAACTTAAGTGTAGGTGTGCTGACCAGCCTCGTCTTTAGCAGATCAAATGCCTGCTGGTGGTGCAGAAACCATGCCCAGGCAATGTCCTTCTTTGTGAGCTGTCTCAGGGGTGCGCTCAACTCGCTGAGGTCGGGGATAAACTTCCCCAGGTAATTCACCATACCCAGGAAGCGCTGCAGACTGACAGCGTCTGTCGGGGCGGGCAGCTCAGAGATAGCGCTGGTCTTTTGCAGGTCTGGTTTCAACCCTTGGGCCGTAAAAATGTGGCCGACATATGTGACTTCAGGCACCCGGAACTTGCACTTTGACCGATTGAGCTTCAAATTTATCTGCCGAGCACGGTCCAAAATCCGCCGGAGGTTGTGGTCATGTTCGGCCACATCCCTCCCATAGACCAGAATGTCATCCACAATAATAGCGCAGGGCAGACCTGCGAATAATTGTTCCATAGAACGCTGAAATACCTCGCTGGCAGAGTTGATGCCGAACGGCATCCGTAAAAACTTAAACCTGCCGAAGGGCGTGCTGAACGTGGTCAGGTCCGTGGAGCGTTTGTCCAGTGGTATCTGCCAAAACGAACTCCTTGCATCGAGGACGGAGAACACAGTAGCTTGTCCCACCTGGGCGGCAACATCTTCGACAGTCCTCATGGGGTAGTGGGGCCGTTTAATCGCCATATTTAAGTCCTTAGGGTTAATGCATACCCGTATCTCATTTTTTCCTTTCTTCAACGTGGCGACCATGGTGGAGACCCATACGGTTGGATCGCTGACAGCCTCCAGCACTCCCATGTTGACCATGTCCTTAAGCATATTCTCCACCTTGCCCTTCATGGCAAAAGACACTCCGTGGGGTGGACGGATCACAGGCTCCACAGATGGGTCAGTCGCGATCTTGTACACGACCGGCAGCTTCCCCAGCTTGTCGTCAAACAGGTCTGGGTACTCACATAGTGGATCCATCACAGGTTGCACCTCGTGGACCGTATGGTTAAACGACACCAGCCCAAGATCCTGGCAGGCCCGGTTGCTAAGCAACGTCACACAGTCACTGTCCAGAATGAAGAAAGACAGGTCCTGGGAAGATTCCTGCAGCACGCAGTGGAAAGTCGCCCTCCCCACAGGTGTTAGTTCCTCTCCCCCATAGGCACGCAAAACAGAGCGGTCGGCAATCAGCAGCTCATTATTCCTTATCTGGTGGAACAGCTTTGTTGACATTACGTTCACTTTCGCCCCCGTGTCAAGTTTAGCAGAGAAAGACTTATTGTTTACAGTTATGTTCACAGAAGGATCGGGGAGGCGAGATCGGCTGTGGAGGAGAGTGTAAATACTTACATCTCCCGTGGAAAAACTGAGCTCAGAGTCGGGGGCAGCGTCAACAGAGGGCTGAGAGTCCATCTCGCTATCAACTTGCAGAAGGTTGTTTAGGAGTTGTCTGGGAGCTGAGGGCACTTTCCCACGGGATCGGCAGACAGCTGCAAAATGGTTTCTTCTCCCGCAGAAATTGCAGGTCTTACCAAGGGCTGGGCACTGTGATTCTGAGGAGTGCACGTAGCTGCAGTTAGGACACTTGTTAGATCTTGGGTCCCGGGGTGTACGAACGGGCCGCGGTGGAGGGCGAAAGTTCTCCTTCATCCGTCGTTGTCCAGCAACACCAGTTAAATTCATGGCTCGGTTGTCAGACCCCCTCTTTCCATGAGGAGGGTTGACCACTTCGGCAATGCGGCACGCATGCATTGCCTGAGTCAGGGTTAGGTCAGGCCGTTGCAGCAGGTCGGCACGCAGCTTCTGATCGATCATACCGGTAACGAGAATGTCTCTGGTGAGCTGGTCGCGCATGGTTTCGAATCGGCACCTCTGAGCGAGGTGCCGCAGGTCGGCAATGAAGCATTCAACATGTTCATCAGGCTGTTGCTTGCGTGAGAAGAACCTGGCCCGCTCCAGTATACGGTTGGAGGGCAGGTCACATATCTCAGCGAATTTGCGCAAAAGACATACCGGGTCGTCGGCCGATTCAGCTGGCTCGACCTGTTGGTCGTTGTCATCCAGGACCGCTGGTTCGTAGACAAAGGCTTGAGCTCTCTTCATTGCGTCGGGACCGGCCAGGTTGAGCAAGAGTGATGCTTTGACCGCGGCTGGGTCGTTCCGGTTCGCAATATTGACGTAGTGAGTGTAGTCCATCACAAAAGTCGACCATCGTTCCGCAATGTCAGCATCGAAGACAAGGGGAGATGGCTTTCGGCATGAGGATGCCATGTCAAGGGAAACCCGAAACTGGGCACTAACGGGGACAAAATAAATGAAAACCGGTAAACGGGAAACGCGAGTTTTAAACTTCTGACGCCATGTAAAGGAGTGATATCTGACACACTGTAACCTTTACTGGTAGTTTATTATAGCACATGGCATACACGTCCCAGCACTGACTGCATCCAGCCTTCAGGCGTACTGGGACCTAGTGGGAGGAACAAAGGGAGGATACTACAGTTATACTAATATGATGGGGCGTGGTTAGTGGTGATGAGGTAGCTACATTATAGGTTGCATGCATAACCCATCTACATATACTTCAGGCTTCTTGATAATGATCCATTAACAACCACTTCAACTTATTCTGAGTGTGAAATCCATGTGAAAACTACACAATGCAAACAATTAGTCTTTTAATATTCCAGAAAGAACATTTTTTAGGTTAAAAAAACTGACAACGAGACAAGTTTTTTTATGGATCAAAATAATGTTTAGTTTAGTTTAGAGATACAGCGCGGAAACAGGCCCTTCAACCCACCGTGTCCGCGACAACTAACAATCCCCGCACATTAGCACTATCCTACACACACTAGGGACAATTTACATTTATACAAATCCAATTAACCTACAAACCTGTACGTCTTTGGAGTGTGGGAGGAAACCGAAGATCTCGGAGAAAACCCAAGCGATCACAGGGAGAACGTACAAACTCCGTACAGACAGCACCCATAATCGGGATCAAACCCGGGTCTCTGGCGCTGTACCGCTGCGCCACCGTGCCGCTCTATTCTTTGTGAGCCACATGCAACCAAAATTCGAAAGATAATTACAAATCTTACCTTCCTCTTCACTCCATATGAGATTGGATATACAAAAAGTAGCAGCCAACTGGAGCTTTACATTTGAATGGCCCTGGAAAATAATTAATTATATTAATAAAATAAAAACTAACATATATTTAATGCTAGTTTCCCAGTCTGCAGATCAGTCATGCACCCTCTGAGTTTGAAGATATAAATGCCATTTGCTTATTAAGAACAGCGCTGAAATCTTTAGTCAGAGGGTAGTTTAATCTGTGGAGGCCAAGCCAGTAAGTGGATATTTTTAAGGCAGAGATAGACAACTTCTTGATTAGAACGGGTGTCATGGGTTATGGGAAGGAGGCAGGAAAATGGGATTAGGAGGCAGAGATCAGCCATGAGTGAATGGCGGAGTAGACTCGATGGACCAAATGGCCCAATTTCACTCCAATAACTTGTGAAATTGTGAACAAACACTAAATAACCTCCACTGTTCATTTTGTTCTGGAACTGGAATCAAATTTGGAGATACGTTTCATCATGCCATGGATGGAAATTCATACAGGTGATTCCGATGACTGATGGTACAAAGTCAATGGTCCATTTTTTAGTGTTTGATTACATCCACATCACATCAGTGAACTGATTGAACCATAAGGGCAGCACAGTGGACATCGCGGTGGAAAATGGACCCTTATGCAGCGGGTAGAATTGCTGCCTCTAAGCGCCAGAGACCCAGGTTTGATCCTGACTTTGGGTACTGAGTGGAATATGCACGTTTTCCCTGTGACAGCGTGGGTTTCCACCGGGTCTTTCGGTTTCCTCCCACAACCCAGAGTGTGTACATTAATTAGCCTCTGTAAATTGTCCCTAGTGTACAGCAAGTGGATGCGAAAGTGGGTTAACATAGAACTGGTGCGGACGAACGAGTGATCAATGGTCGGCGTTGACATGGTGGGCTGAAAGGCCTGCTTCCATGCTGTAACTTTCAATCAATTAATTGGAGGGCATTGCCAATGGGGTTAATATTTCTGAGAGTGCTTGCATTCGACAGAGGGAGTGAGCCAAATGCCTCTCATGGAAGCATTCTAAGTTTGCACATTACCAGTGGACAGCTGGAGTAATAGATATAGCAGGGGACATCATATTTCTAGTGGATCTATCAAGAGCCCTGCTTGTGCAAATAAGGGAGGTTTCTATCAAGAATGATCAGCAGAAGAACAGCCATTGTAACTATCGGGAGGGAATAAGAGAGTTTGTGGAGAGAGACACAAAAGTTTGGAGTAACTCAGTGGGTCAGACAGCATCTCTGTAGAAAAGGAATAGGTGACGTTTCAGGTCAAGACCCTTCTTTAGACATTGTTCAGGCTGAAGAAGGGTCCAGACCCGAATCGGCACCTATTCCTTTTCTCCAGAGATATTGTCTGACCCGCTGAGTTTCTCCAGCTTCTTGTGTCTGTCCCGAGTTGAAACCAGCATTTACAGTTTCATCCTACACGGTTTGTGGAGAGAGATGTGAAAGGCTGGAGATGGCTGTAGAGAAAGGACAAAGAAAGATTTAAAATGAAGGGCATGTTGATCCAAGTACTAACAAATCAGAAAGGACTTGCCACAGAGTAGAAATGAGCTGTGCAATAGTATACATATCATGATAAAGATATCAAACAATGAACGACTTTGTCGACTTTTTACCAGCGGAAACACTAAATAAGTAGACCTTCCTAATACAAGGCACATTCGAAATTAAAAAAATATCTGGCAAGCATTATATCAGACAGTGGGTGAGCAGTGGTTCTTGGTACTGTATTTTAAGACCAGCATAATACCTAAGCACCACTAATGTTCCTCTCCAAAAACACCATTTAAAGAGTTATCATGGTTAACCATATATAACCATATTACAATTACAGCGCGGAAACAGGCCATCTCGGCCCTACAAGTCCGTGCCGAACAATTATTTTCCCCTAGTCCCAACTACCTGCACTCAGACCATAACCCTCCGTTCCTTTCCCATCCATATACCTATCCAATTTATTTTTAAATGATAAAATCGAACCTGCCTCCACCACTTCCACTGGAAGCTCATTCCACACAGCTACCACTATCTGAGTAAAGAAGTTCCTCCTCCTGTTACCCCTAAACTTCTGTCCCTTAATTCTGAAGTCATGTCCTCTTGTTTGAATCTTCCCTACTCTCAATGGGAAAAGCTTGTCCACATCAACTCTGTCTATCCCTCTCATCATTTTAAAGACCTCTATCAAGTCCCCCCTTAACCTTCTGCGCTCCAGAGAATAAAGACCTAACTTATTCAACCTTTCTCTGTAACTTTGTTGCTGAAACCCAGGCAACATTCTAGTAAATCTCCTCTGTACTCTCTCTATTTTGTTGACATTCTTCCTATAATTGGGCGACCAAAATTGTACACCATACTCCAGAATTGGTCTCACCAATGCCTTGTACAATTTTAACATTACATCCCAACTTCTATACTCAATGCTCTGATTTATAAAGGCCAACACACCAAAAGCTTTCTTTACCACCCTATCTACATGAGATTCCACTTTCAGGGAATTATGCACAGTTATTCCTAGATCCCTCTGTTCAACTGCATTCCTCAATTCGCTACCATTTACCATGTACGTCCTATTTTGATTTGTCCTGCCAAGATGTAACACCTCACACTTATCAGCATTAAACTCCATCTGCCATCTTTCAGCCCATTTTTCAAAATGGCCTAAATCTCTCTGTGGACTTTGGAAATCTACTTCATTATCCACAACACCACCTATCTTAGTATCATCTGCATACTTACTAATCCAATTTACCACACATTCATCCAGATTATTGATGTAAATGACAAACAACAGTGGACCCAACACAGACCCCTGAGGCACCGCACTGGTCACCTGCCTCCAACCTGACAAACAGCCATTCACCATTACTCTCTGGCGTCTCCCATTCAGCCACTGTTGAATCCATCTTGCTACTCCTGCATTTATACCCAACAATTGAACCTTCTTAACCAACCTTCCATGAGGAAACTTGTCAAAGGCCTTACTAAAGTCCATATAGACAACATCCACTGTTTTACCCTCATCAATTTCCCTAGTAGCCTCTTCAAAAAATTCAAGAGGATTAGTCAAACATGACCTTCTAGGCACAAATCCATGTTGACTGTTCCTAATCATACCCTGTTTATCCAGATGCTTATATATATTATCTCTAAGTATCTTTTCCATTAATTTGCCCACCACTGAAGTCAAACTAACAGGTATATAATTGCTATGTTTACTCTTGGAACCCTTTTTAAACAATGGAACAACATGCGCAGTACGTCAATCCTCGGGCACTATTCCCGTTTCTAATGACATTTGAAATATTTCTGTCATAGCCCCTGCTATTTCTACACTAACTTCCCTCAATGTCCTAGGGAATATCCTGTCACGACCTGGAGACTTATCCACTTTTATATTTTTCAAAAGTGTCAGTATTTATTTTTCTTCGAATCTCATAGTATCCATAGCTACTCTACTTGTTTCCCTCACCTCACATAATTCAATATCCTTCTCCTTGGTGAATACCAAAGAAAAGAAATTGTTCAATATCTCTCCCATCTCTTTTGGCTCTGCAGATAGCTGTCCACTCTGTCTCTCTAATGGACCAATTGTATCCCTCGTTATCCTTTTGCTATTAATATAGCTGTAGAAACCCTTTGGATTTACTTTCACCTTACTTGCCAAAGCAACCTCATATCTTCTTTTAGCTTTTCTAATTTCTTTCTTAAGATTCTTTTTACATTTTTTATACTCCCCAAGCACCTCATTCACTCCATGCTGCCTATAATTATTGTAGATCTCTCTCTTTTTCCGAACCAAGTGTCCAATTTCCCTTGAAAACCATGGCTCTTTCCAATTTTTACTATTTCCTTTCAACCGAACAGGGATATGACACCTGTTTCTTGTGGTGAGGCAAGTGTTCATGTGCACTCTCATTAAAATAGGCCCAACAGTCTTGAAAGTTGCCACAAAGTGTCTCAATGCTGATTCACTTTCCCCCGGTGGTTTCTGTTTTCATTTCAGATTTCAGGCATCTGGAGTTTTTATTCTGACCAATACTAAGAGTTGCGGGCAGATTCAACCTAAATTAATCAACACACGCTTCCTTTCACTTCAAAGCGAGTTATTGAACTGTTTGAACTTCTATTGAGCCAGAAAAGCATCAAATGATTTCTTGAACGTCCACCATTCCTGTCCACACTAATCATCAGTAGTGGGTAGAAGAAATATGAGGGCAGGAGGAATGATATGTGATTATAATAAAGATTGTTGCACCATGAATATTACTAGGGTTTTTAATTCTGGGATTTATTCTGCTATCGTGCCTTAACCCTTGTAATGAATGGGAAAACAACGGCAACAGATTGCTGTGATTGTAGCTCGTGCAAAGCAAAAATGCATTGTGCCCCAAATAGCCACTCACAGGAGGAGATTGTGAAGCTTTTGGTGAAACAAGGTTTAAGAAGCAGGAAAGAAAGAAAGGTTTTAGTAATTCAGAAATGTCTGGTCAAGATGGCTAAAATCTTGGCTGCTATTAAAATCAGGAAGTAAAAGTCCAAAATTTGCAGATCTAGGGGCTTGTAGATCTAGAAGATGTGTTGAGGAATAGGAAGAAAATGGAGGGATCTGAAAGTGAAGAGGAGAATTATAAAACAGAGGACTATCAGATCAGGAACCATGCAAGTCAATAAGTTAATGGGTAATAGGAAGTACAGAAAGTTCAGATACAGGCAGAAAGTTTGAATAAGCACAAGTTTACACAGGGTGGAGTATGAAAGATTGAAAGTTTGGCTAAGGAATATTAAAGCTAACAAAGGTAAAGGTTGATGGCTTCAGCAAGAATCAGGAAATTGCCACTTGGTAATGAAGTGGATGCAAGCTTGAAACCTTATCTCAAACTTAAACATAAAAGTTAACGTGGTTAACTTTCCAAGTTTTAATAAAGATCAGCAATTTTCCTGCAAAATGTCCCTTTGACTTATTTTGATACATTGACACATACAACACAGTTCCTGTTAAAGTGAAATACAATACCAGCTGGAATAAGGAACTCTGGATGACAAAGGATCTTGAGGTTCTGGTCCAAAGACAGGAAAAGGCATGAGACAGGACAAAACAGATGGGATCAAGTGAATCCTTAGAGGAGTATAAGGGATGTAGGAGTGTACTTAAGAAGGATATCAGGAGGACAACATATGAGCATGAGATAACTTCGGCTGAGAAAATCTGAGTGGGTTTTAAGTGGGTTGTGGAATGGCCAACAAAGTTTAATTTGGATAAGTGGGAGGTTTGAGATTTCAAACTAGGATAGACCTTTCACAGTGAATGGTAGGACCCTTGGGAGTACTGTAGAACAGAAGGTCCTCTGAAAGTGGTGTCACAGATGGATAGGCTGATGAAGGCTTCTTTTGGCATGCTAGCCTTCATCAGTCAGGGTTTTCTCCAGGTGCTCCGGTTTCCTCCCACATTCCAAAGACATGCAGGTTTGTAGGTTAATTGGCTTCCGTAAATTGCTCAGCGTTTGTAGGATAGAATTAGTGTGATCACTGGTCGTCGTGGACTCGGTGGGCCAAAGGGCCTATTGTCACGCTGTATCTCTAAACTAAACTAGATCTGATCTCAGAAATCAACTCATACAGGAATGATGAAATAAAAATACAATAAAATACCTACAAGATACATCAATATCAAGTATGATTGAGAAAGTGCTTGATTTAAAAAAAACATTATGCATGATTAGTTTCTTGTGTGTCAAAATACATTGAGTAATCAATAAATTTAAACACCAATAACATTAAAGCCCACATATCCAATAACAAAAAGATAGATTTGCTAGTGTGCAAAGCACATAAACCTCCCTTACATAGCGGCTCCTGCAGCATAACAGCACAGCACCTGCAACTTGATTGCAACACTGAACGTGATAGAATTTGTCCACTATAGTCAAACATTGAACTACTCTCCAAAATGAAAACCAATACCAAAATAAAAAATGTACTTCTCCAGATATTAAAAAAAAATCAGTTACTTAGCATGTAGTATTTAATTTTTTGTAAAATGTCATCATTTGTCATGATGAGATCCTTTGCAGTTGTTCCATCTGCTATATTAGCAAGTATACATAATGTCTAAAGGATATTAAAAAAAATAGTGTTTCTCAGTATATCACAGGTTCAGAATATTGTGTGGGAGATCACAGAACCACCAATTAATTCAAAACTTTGGAAATCTTTTTTTATTAGTAATAACCTCAATTAAACTAGCCATTTTTTATAAAGGCTACAAAATATTCTTTTGATATTGGAACAATCTTATTTGAGACAGACTCACCACAATGTCAGGCTTGTTTTTATTCTATCTAATTAACAGCAAAATGTGAAAATGGATATTTACTAATAATTTTGAAACCAAGCAATTTTCTGTAAACATTCTCCCATGTCCGGAGCCAAGTTAAATTCCTGCACCATTTAGTCTGCATTTGAAAAGCACATTTACCGCAGAAAACAATTCTAGTATAACGGAAGAATTTATGTGGAATGATTAAAACGTCAGTGAAAATATATTTACAACACCACAATCCCGAACAACAAGAAAAACAAGAACAGGGTAAAAACAAGGAACTGCAGATACTGGTTTACCAATGACATACACAATATCTTGGAGTAAGTCAGCAGGTCAGGCAGTATCTCTGGAAATCATGGATAGGTGACCAATCAGGTTGGGACCCTTCTTCAGACATCTTTTAGACAATTAAGTTTGAACAAGGGTCCATATCCGAAACATCACCTATCCATGTTCTCCAAAGATGCTGTCTGACCCACTGAATTACTCCAGCATTTTGTGTCTTTTAAGGGCTACAGGATTATGGGAATACCTCCACCAGAAGGCTCCTCTCAAATTCACAAGTTATCAATGTGATATTTTTACATACATTCACACACAATCAAGTCACGGCCCCTTGAGTAAGTGACAACACTTTCCTTGTGTGGTCCGCACACGGCTAACTTGTTAAAAGTGCTCCAACTTCAACAACGAGGTCTCGCTGTGCACGTACATTCCACCACATAGGTAGCTCAGAAAATGCTTTAAATAGATGGCAACCTCTGAAGTCATACTCCAGCTTAGCCAGCTCACAACAATTTAGATAGATTAAGAACCCTCCCAGTATGTGTCGACATTCAAAAACATTACCAAACTGTTCTGAATTGATCAAACTTTTTTTTTAAACTACATTTTTCAAACAAATCTAATTTGATGCAGGTTTCCCCAAAATAGGTGCTGAGAATTGAAATAAATACACACTCCTCATCTACTATTAATTGAGGATCTCCAGGTTTATGTTACCAAAATATCCATCTGATTAGGATTTAATATCTGTTCTGATACAGAAATTGGAAATAGACACAAAATGCTGGAGTAAATTTTTGGTGACCTGCTGTGACTATGACGGGTGCCGGCAATTCGCCCAAAAAATCGCGTAATTGGGACAGGCCCTTAAGAAATTGCAGAGAGTTGTAGATTAGCTCAGTCCATCACAGACCAGACTTCCCACTTTCCACCACTGACAGCATCTACACTTTACGCTGCCTCAGAAAAAGCGACCAACATAAACAAAGTCTTGTCCCACCCTGGTCATTCCTTCTTCTCCCTGTTCCCATCAGGCATAAGTTATCGAGGCTTGAAAGCATGCACCAAACTATCTGTTATCAGGCTTCTGAATGGTCCTTCCATGAGCTAGGGTACTGTCTGATTCATCCCAACCTTGCTGTGGACTTGGAACTGGTGCGCTACAATGCTGAGAACAATATTCTGCACTCTGTGTCTTCCCCTTTGCTCTACCTATTGCACCTGAGATTGGCTTAATTGTATTTATGCATGATGTTATCAGATCTGATTGGCTTGCATGCAAAATAAAGCTTTTCACTGTACATGACAACCTAAATAATAAATGCTGGTTGATGCAGGATTGCTATTTAGATATCAGGAAGATTTAAAACTAAAATCAAAATTCTTGCACTGAAAATGTAATGTGATTATAAGAATCACAAATTATTAACATTAACACAATCTATCAAAACAACACCGGGCTGTGCCTGAAACATTGGTCTCCTGGTGTAAAGAAACAAATTCAGTGGGTCGGGGATGTCTTGGGTCCAGATTCATCTTCAGAACTTAAAGGTCATCTGGCAAGCAGTCTGAAGGTACCCGACCCGAAACACTGTCTGTTCATTTCCCTCCACAGATGCTACCTGACCCACTGAATTCATCCAGCATTTTGTTTTTCGCACAAAATTGCAGCATCTATAGTCTCCCGTGATAGACAAAAAGCTGGAGTAACTCAGCAGGTCAGGCAGCATCTCTGGAGAAAAGGAATAGGTGACGTTTCGGGTCGAGACACTTCTTCAGTCTCCTGTGCCTACATTAATCTCCTTTCTCCTTGAATCACTGTGTTTCCAACTTTTACAGTTGTAGCATTGGATTGGCAGCATTTTAAAATACTATTAAAACACAGGGTACGTGTGCTGTAACACCAGGATAAGCTCTCAACATGGAAAACCAAGCCCAAAGTACTATGTAACTGAATATACCAACTTATGCCAAGGACAATAACTAGCTCCATATGCAAACAACAGCTACCCACATGTTAACAAGCTCATTTCATTTTTAAACTGATCATGTAGATGCAAGTATATCATTGGGGTTATCAAGTGGGAATCTCCCTTCACTGGTGTTTCGTAGAGTTACGCCCCACGACAAGTCAACAGTTGATTCTGACGTCCCAGAACAACCCCCCTCAATACCAGCTCTCACCACCTGTGCTACCAGTATCTACTAAATAAAGGGAGCTACAGACGATTAGCTCTCTCTAACAAATGATAAACACCTGCATCCTATCTTCCACTAATCCTAACCCACCATTAAACTCGTAACACCACAAATATCAACCTTGCATAAGACTGGGATACACTTGCACAGACTACAATTACAAAGAAACACACATACTATATTTCATACGTTTGCTTTCTGTCCCCAACTGACACTATTTCTTCTCCACCAAACCCACATACTGCCTTGCTCTGCTGCCTCTGACATCTGTTTCACGGCCTGATGCAAACTCTGTCCATGAATTCCTAGCTCTCCAAATAGCGAGGTGGTTGATCTCGCTATGAAACGTCTACAACCCACCTCTACTGGACGTACTCTTGTTCTCCATCCTCACTGCTCAACCTCTGCTGCCAACTCTACATATCTCAGCCTTTTCCTTTCATCAGCCTCATCCACTAAGTTCTTCCCAAGGCACCGTCAGTTCTATAAAATACACTTCCGCTGACTAACTGACCATAACACTGTATCAGGCCTCAAACTAGTAGTAATTATTTCCTGCAGAACAAGGTTTCCTCCTAAATCTACCGGCATGTTCCAAACATTGGCTCCCCTGTAACTGGCCGAACTCATACCTGTCTGTAGACTTCCCTCCTCTACCTATCTCTCCCTCACGGACAAAATAAATCACTACACCTTCAGTACTGATGCTACTGAATTCACCTGTACACTCCTCCTCTCAATTGCTGCAACTATGCACTTCAATACCTGGTTATGCTGCCAAGTATACTGACCCTGAGAAAGACTAGTCCTACATCCTGACAAAATATGCCTCAACGTTGCCACGTCTGTACACAAGGGACAGGCCAGGTCCCCACCGACACATTGTTTAAGGTTCTGCGGTGATGGCAGCACATCAGAAATAGTCCTTATAAGGAAACTTACACAACCTGCCTCCATGCACCACAGCTCCCTCCAGCTAAACCTCCTCTTTTCAACACTTTCCAGTTCATCCACTGTCCCAGCTTAACCTGAGCTACTGCCCTTACACATCTCACTGCTTCCTCCTGTCGACATACCTGCTCTACAACCAATTTCCTCCTCTCTGTTGGACCTGCCTTACTCCACACTGGTTTCCCTGTGCTGAGCCCTAAGCCTTCTTTCCCGTGCTGCACCCCACCAACAATGTCTGTCTGCCTCCGAGCTGCTTGTGTTTCTTCTACCGCCTGCTTTGAGTTCCACTTCCTCCCTCTAGTTACACTTTGCACCAGATTATTAACTAAAGGTAGCCTTACTCCCTGATAATTGCAACTCTAACCTTACCTTAGCACAATTAAACTCTTCTGTTGGGCTAGACAATGGTAAATGAAGAATACCTTTCCCATATAAAGCCACATTACTGAGACACCATGGAACTCCAAACCATTTACCATTTCCTAATATATGAACTAACCAATCTCTCTAACTCCACCGTAGAAATTGGCACCTGAAGCCTTGACTTCTCTCTCCTTTCTAACCCGGCAATAACATATTTTCTAAGTTGCTGAACCTGTTCAGTGTCATCCAACTTCCTGTTATACCACCTCACCAAACTTGTAATTGGTTTCTCCATTATAGACGGGATTTCTTCTTCATCTACATAAAACCTTTTCTCTACTACCTTTCTTCTTGCCAAATAGATACTCCGTGATTTACTAGGCTTAATCTTCAATCTAGCCCATCTAAGATTATCAATTATCTTCTGCAATAACCCCCTTGTACATGCCACTGTTCTGGTCACCAAGGTCATATCATCCATATAGGCCCTGATAGGAGGGAGGTGCAGCCCGTCCTGCCGTCACTCCCTGCCGACGTCCCACTATGATGCTCTAATCACTAGCTCCATCGCCATTGTGAACGCTAACAGGAAAATAGTACACCCGGCCACAATGGCCATCTCTAGTCTCTGCCATGCTGTCGGACATCTTGGAAATATGCTTTCACTAAATTAACTATCAATCCTGGAACTCTAAAGAAATTAAAAACACTCCAAATTATACATCTAATTGCTCTTCAAGGAGTTGTTTCACTTCTTAAAGATCAACTTGGCACTTTAAATAATTGTCTCGATTTCATTTAATGTTACAAGACATTAAACATTGATACGTGAACACACAAACTGTTTGAATAAAATAGCTAGTGTTCACAGCTGTAGTTGGATAAATGTGAATGGACCACTCTTTCGCAATGAAAGGATGCAGACTGCAGTATAATTCCAATCATATGTCCTCACCTCCATCCTGTATATGTACCAGTCACAGGGTGGAACAGCAAATAGATTACCCAAGGAAATGTAGTAGATTGAAAGATATAATCTGCACTTTAAAAAACATTCATACCTATTATCATTGTCTTTGAGCGTTTGCCTATAAACCTCATGCAAAGAATGATAGCATTCTTATCTAGCACTAGTATCCATCACTCCTTGGTTTATTACTTTCTCTACGAATATTGGGATAACAGAAGTCAGCATGATAGATAGAAACAGCACTGAAATCCCAAAAACTGGAGCTATTTCCTCTTAATAATGCTGTAATTTCTAACTTCTTCACAGTACTCTATAAAATGATTTTAAATCATAACATGATTTCCACCAGTATTTATAGACTTCTGCATTAAAGTTAACAGCTATGAACTTGTTCCTCATGATGAATGAAGTAAATTAATTTTGCACAACAGGTTTCCTTCTCAACATTTTATACATCTTTTTTTGAGTAGACGGTCTGCAATTTAGTAGTTTTTATACTCACCTAAAAATAGTTTTCATTTATCATATGCTTATCAATTTCCCCCATCAGCACATCGGAAACACAATATCCTACAGCAACCCGATTCCGTAAAGACATTCCACCGTCTCAGGAGCCATGCCCGAGGTATGATGGAATGCTCTTCATTTGTTTAGATGAATACATCTCTTAAGAACACTCTAAAGGTCGATACCATCTGCGACAATGCAGCCCACTTGTTTGGCACCTCATCCATCACCTTATATAATCATTCCCTTCCCCATTGCTGCAAAGTGTCCACAGTGCCACCTGCAAGTTGCAATGCTATAAGTAGCTCAAAGATTCTTAAACAGCACATTCCAAAATGTCAGCCTCTGGTAGGTTTGACAAGGACAGCAAGCAGGCACCACCTTCACCGCCATCAAATACACCACATTTTTATGTAAATACAGTCTTTTCTATGGTATTTCTGGATAAATCAGGCAACTGAATCATCCTACTACAACCAGAGAGCAGTGCTGAACTACTATCTACCTCTTTGATATCCCTCGGACTATCCTTGACCAGACTTTGCTGGCTTTACCTTGCACTAAGCGTTATTCCCTCATGCATCTATGCACTGTAAATGGCTTGATTGTAATCATGTATTATCTTTCTGCTGACTGGTTAGCATTGTACCTTGGTACACGTGACGACAAACTAAGCTGAACGGAACTGAAATATCCAGGAACTCCAAACCAAAAAACACTATTGATGACCTTTGACACAAACTGCAGCAGTTTGAGACACGGGTTATTTTGGCCTTATCAGACAGCCCATCGACCATCAACTAACAAGGACATCCTCCACAGTCCTTGTAATTCAGCCTTCTACAGTGCCTTCCATTATATTTGAGACAAAGACCCATCATTTATTTATTTGCTTCTGCACTCCACAATTTGAAAATTGTAATAGAAAGAAATCACCATGTGGTTAAAGTGCACATTGTCAGATTTTATTAAAGGACATTTTTATACATTTTGGTTTCACCATGTAGAAATTACAGAGAGAGAGAGGGAACGAGAGAGGGAAAGAGAGAGGGAAAGAGAGAGGGAAAGAGAGAGGGAAAGAGAGAGGGAAAGAGAGAGGGAAAGAGAGAGGGAAAGAGAGAGGGAAAGAGAGAGGAAAAGAGAGAGGGAAAGAGAGAGGGAAAGAGAGAGGGACAGAGAGAGGGACAGAGAGAGGGACAGAGAGAGGGACAGAGAGAGGGACAGAGAGAGGGACAGAGAGAGGGACAGAGAGAGGGACAGAGAGAGGGACAGAGAGAGGGACAGAGAGAGGGAAAGAGAGAGGGAAGGAGAGAGGGAAAGAGAGAGGGAAAGAGAGAGGGAAAGAGAGAGGGAAAGAGAGAGGGAAAGAGAGAGGGAAAGAGAGAGGGAAAGCGAAAGAGAAAGAGAAAAAGAGAAAGAGATGATGCCTGTCCCGCTATTCCAGTTTTCAGTGTCTATCTTCAGTTTAAACCAGCATCTGCAGTTCCTTCCTACACTCTTTGTTAAGCGAAACAGGTCCTATTCTCATAATATTATTCACTTTAGCTAAGTTTTTTCTTCACCTAGGTGCTGCAGAGAATGCAATCCCAGTTATCAAATCTTTCTTCAAAGTGAAAAAAAAATTCCAGCCCCGCCAACATCTTCATAAATCGCCCCTGGATCCTCTCCAGAGCAATTGCACCCTTTCTACAATGTGTCATAGTCTTACAGCATGGAAACAGGCCCTTCATTCCAACTTGTTCATGCAGATCAAGATGCCCCATCTAAACTAGTCCCATTTATCCGCATTTGGCCCACATCCCTTTAACCCTTGTGTGTGCCAGTTTGTGTGTGCCAGTGTGTGTGTGTAAGAGTGTGTGTCAGTGAAGCGGTGACAACACCCGGAGTGAGCGGTCATTCTGAGACTTGGCGATGCCCGGGGAACGTATCCCTCCCCCCCCCCCCCCCCCCCCCCCCCCCCCTCCCCCCCGGGAAGGCGGGCCGGCCTAGGTGCTCTGTGTCAAGCTGGGGTCCGGGGGAGGTGAGGGTCAGTGACCTGGGGGTCGGTCATCGGAGTGGAGCCTAGCCCGAGATTCATCCCCGCGGCTCCGTAGGAGGCACCGAAGCCCCCACTCACCCAGTTCACTCCTGGCTCCGGGCTGGGGTTAAAACTCCATGGGGTGTGGACAGAGCGGCTGACGGACACAGAGCTGCTGTAGGTGAGGATGGGAGGTGTGAGCAATGCCTTAGGGGTGGGTGCTGGGACCCACCACCGTGTCTCACCTTTAGACTCTAAACTAAACTCCTTTTTTCCCCAAATCACCCCGCGGGCCAGATTGGAAGCTTTCACGGGCCTGTAGTTTGAAAGCCCTGCTTTAAACCAATGCCCTCTAGATCTTGAATCGCATATCCTGGGAAAAAGACAATGCATTCACCTTATATATTCCCCTCATGGTTTTTACTCGCCTCTAAAACAATTTTTGCTTTAATTTGAATTTCCAGCAGCTGAGTGTCAAATGGAATCATTAGTACTGCAGAATTTGCCATTTTAAATAGTGTGCGATGGGCTTAAGCCAATCAAATTGCTCGTTCTTTACGGGAAACCTGCCGACAGAAAGCTATTCTCATTGGTGAGTGTGGAGGAGTGTGGAAGCCATGGGCAAATTGAATTTATCGTGACTTTCTTAAATTTTTTTTTTTTTTTAAAGTGTTGAGCGTGAGAAATACTCTGATCAGAGTGAGAGCGTGAGAATCGTGTGAAATGCGTAATTCTCACGCTCAATGCGTGAGAGTTGGCAGCTCTGCAGTCCCATCTACTCCTCCCTACCGAGTTCTCCCGGGACCACTCTCTCCATGGTTTGCTCACCCGACCCACCCTTTCCTCGGCACTTCCTTTTGAAACTGTGGGAGGTGTAACACATTTCCCTATATCTCCTTCCTCACCACCGTGTGGGGACCTAAACAACCCTTCCAAGTGAGGCAGAGGTTCACATACGCCACTTCCAACCTTGCCCATGACGTTTGGTGCTCACAATGGGGTCTACTCTACATCAGCAGCACTGTTTTGCTGAGCACTTTTGCTCTGTGCACAATGGCCATCGTCAGCTTCCAGTTGCATGCCATTTCAGCATCCCTTCCCATACCCACACCCACCTGTTTATCCTTGGCCTCTCCACTGCCTGGGTGAGGTCAAACCCAAACTAGGACAGTATCCCATATTATACTTGGGTAGTCTACTGCCCAATGGTATGTAATCTGAAATCTGGTAATCCGCATACAAATTCACATGTCTTTATTTCTCCCTCCTTCTGATCCACCCCCGCCTTTAATCCCCTCTCCTCATTATCCAGTTTCTTTCCCCTCTCCCACCCACTTCCATCTACCTGTCACGCGCACACTCAACTCACTGGGCCTCCTATCGCCTTCCCTCAGTAATTCCATATGTCGATCATCCCTCCCTTATCTGCAGCCTCTTGAGTTTCCACGTGTGACCCTTACAACCTCTACCTCCATTCTCCCCTTCTACCTGGCTCCATCTGCCAATCATCCCAGTGCTTCCACACCTCAAAACAACAATTCCTTGAATAGAATCCCAAATTTCCTGGAATTTGATGGTATTTCCTGAAATTTTCATAAATGCTTCCTGCATGCTATTTGTTGTTCGTTTTTTTTCGCGGGCACAAGTTAACAACACAAAGAAGAACAAGGCAAAACAGATCTATATGACTACACTGTAGCTGCCTGCTTCTGTTACTCACTTGTACAGTGTTATGCAAGGCTCCTTTTGTTGCCTCCAACAGCTTTCTTATCTTCGTTTTTTCAACCTGCTCTCACGTGTCTCCGTCTCTGACCTCTCTCCTCCCATCTCCCACCCTACCCCCTCCCTCTCTTCGTCCCACCCACCCTCTCCTCCACTTCCACCTATAATCCATCCTCTGGGTTCCCCATTCACAACTCTTCAACTTTTTGTCTTTTCATCTCTCGCCTTTGCCCAACTGCCTATCAAATGTCCCTCACCTGTATCCTCCTAAGACTCACCCAGGCTTTGTTCTGCCCCTCCTCTCTTCCAGCTTCTTCCATCCAACCACAATCAGTCTCAAGAAGGGTCCCGACCCAAAACGTCACCTATCCATGTTCTGATATACTCCCCCATTTTGTGTTTTTTTTTAAATTGTAAACCGGCATCTGTGGTTCCTTGTTTCTCCATAAACATTTCCCATCTCACTACATGGCAATTCCAACGCACAGGAATGTAAGAGGCTACAAAGAGCATTTAGATTTAGGTGTTGTTATTGTCATGCTAAAAGCTTTGTTTTGCATGCTATCCGGGCACAGCCCTCCCTTTCATTGATAGCATCCACATGAGGTACTGCCTCAAGATGACAACATCGATCATAAAGTTGCGTCTGTCTACATACCTCCCAGACCAATGTCAAGGTAGCAGAGGATGAATTAACATGTGGGGTTTGCAGTGGCACCATCGGGTGGCACCTAGAGCCGGCAGCCTCACCAGCAGCTGCTCGTCCTTTCGACTTTTTATGTTTTTAGTATGTCTAAAAGTGTGTTTTAGTGTGGGGTGGGAGCGGGGATTAGGGGGGGAAACAGTTTTTTAGTCATTTACCTCGGTGGAATGTGACTTTTCTCTTAGTCGCATTTTCGCCCTCCCTCGCGGCCTAACAGCTTGGATTGGTGCGGCCTCTCCCGGAGTCGGGGCCCAGAGCTTCAGCACGGACTTTCCATGGCGGAGCCAGGCGATCCCATGTCGGGGGTCGCCAGAAGAAGTGATCCGATCGCTGGCACGCAGACTATAACACCCTGAAGCCGCGGAGTCGAGCGAGCCCTTGCCGGGGATCGCCAGAGAAGAGCACCGACAGCCGGCCTGCGGCCTATAACATCGTGACGTCGCGGTCTCCGGTAGGAAGCGGCCGATTCGGGACCTCCAAGCCGCGGAGTGTACGTCCGTCCTGACGTCGGAGTTTCGAGCATCCTGACGAGAGGGCCTGCACATCGGGCCGTCCGTAGCGGCGACGACATGGCCCCGACCACGGATGAACAAAGGAGGACGACTGACTGAACGTTATTGCCTTCCACCACAGTGAAGAATGTTGATTCCACTGTGATGGATGTTCATGTTATATTCTATTGTGTATTGTGTGGCTGCATGGTAAATCAAATTACATTGTACTAATTGGTGCATGTGGCAATAAATGTGAACTCGAACTTGAACTTGGGTGTAACTGACCTAAGTCAGTTGGAAATGTCCGCTGCTCTAGATGACAGTTGCTCTACATTGGTGAGACCAAGCGTAGGCTTGGCGATCGCTTTGCTGAACACCTCCACTCGGTTCGCAATAACCAACCTGATCTCCCGGTGGCTCAGCACTTCAACTCCCCCTCCCATTCCGAATCCGACCTTTCTGTCCTGGGCCTCCTCCACGGCCAGAGTGAGGACCACCGTAAATTGGAGGAGCAGCACCTCATATGCACCTTGGGCAGTTTGCACCCCAGCGATATGAACATTGTCTTCTCTAATTTCAGGTAGCCCTCTCCTTCTCAGCTCTCCCTCAGCCCTCTGGCTCCACCTCTTCCTTTCATCCTCCCGCTCCCCCCACTGTCACATCAATCTGAAGAAGGGTTTCGACCCGAAACGTTGCCTATTTCCTTCGCTCCAGAGATGCTGCCTCACTCGCTGAGTTTCTCCAGCATTTTTGTCCACCTTCGATTTTCCAGCATCTGCAGTTCCTTCTTAAACAAGCAAAATGTCTATTGGAAAGCTGAACACAACCAGAAAATACAATTGCAGAGATGAAATTAGTACTTCCTGCTCTTGTCCTGCCCCAGAGGTTAACCCAATGATGCAAAATCCGGACTATTCCTGTCCGTTACACCCGCTCCTCAGCCACACAATCATCTGGCCTTGTATACCTGCCTGTACCAACAAGTGGCATTAAGAGCTATTCAGAGATTACAACCCTTGAGGTCCTGCTTTTTAACCTCTTTCCTAACTCGCAACATTCCTTCCACAGGATCCCATCTCTTTTCCAACTTATGCATACCTGCCAATCTTACTATGAGTGCGCGCGTGGGTTGACGGAGTGCGAGCGCCGAAGCCCATTACGGGTGGGGTCCAGGGGCCCGCCTTAGCTCCTGGATTTTAAGGGTCTTTTTTTTTTTTAGAAGTTTGACGATAGTTTGCCTGCATTTTCAATAAATTGAAAGTGATCCCCACGCTTTCTGCTGGTAGTTTACAAAACAGAACCTTAGAATTTTTCTTTTTTCCCCTCATTTCAAAATCGCACTGTTCCGATTTTTCACACTTTTTTAACTTAAAAATTGGAACAAATACGATAAAATCAGACTAGTTGGCAGGTGTGCTTATGTCATCGGCACCAATGTGCAAAACGACTTCTGGCTGCTTACACACCCCCCTAGAGAATGATCTGCAGCCACTCCGAGACATCCCAGACCCTGTTACCTGGATCCAACCCTGGATTCCATTTGCAGCCACAGAATCTCCAGTCCATTCCCGAATGAGCATGCCACTGCCCAAACTACCATCCCAACTGCAGGAAAAGTTATGTTTTTTTTACAGTTAATAATCTTTTTGAGAAACAAATCAAGAGCCCAGGTGGTGACACACACACAATGGTAAATGAATGGCTATGTTCTATCTGTATTTAACATTGATGGCAAATGTGCTCTATTTATAATGCATCAACATACAGTAAAACACCCCAAAGGGGCGAGGATAGTCAACGTTGCTCACGTAAATCACCAAATAATATATATTAAGTATGACGAATGCTTCAACGATCTCTAAAAAACGTACCTGTTCTTTAACTTCTATATTATGTTCCCCTTCGATGATGAGAGTCACTGCTTGCATGATCTGTTTTCCGTGAGTGTTCATTATTTGGTCTATATGCTGGTAATTAAGGAGAGGCACATTATACATTCTGGGAGCATTAGTGAGCAGACTTGACTTACATAAATGCTTGTTTTATCCACAAAATCCAATTTAAAAAACATGAACCAAATGAATTAACATAATGTAGTGATATACTTAAATCTGCAACGGTTAGTGGTGGACCCAAATGGTTGATTTTTTATCAAATTTGTTTTATTATGCAAATATTTATACTTATAATTGTGATGGGAATTGGACTTCTTCCATCACAACAGATGTTGGAAACCTGGAAGCTAAATTGGAGCCGTGAGAAATGGATTGTAGTGCACAAGTTGTTCCCATGCAAGCAACACATCTTTAGGTTCCTCCTCCTTTGCTTCCTGCTGCTATTCATCCACCGCCTGCTTCCCAGCTCTTCCTCATCTGTAAATATCAAAAGGGCTGTGCTCTCATGATGGAGAGGTTGCATAACAGGGGAAAACCACATGTTTTGATATCGGTTTTGCCAAGTACGGCACGGTGGCACAGCAGTAGAGTTGCTGTCTTATAAACGCCAGAGACCCGGGTTCGATCCTGACTCCAGTTGCTGTCTGTACGGTGTTTGCACTTTCTCCCCGTAACCTGTGTGGGTTTTCCCCCAGTTTCGTCCCACACTCCAAACATGTACAGATTTGTAGAATAATTGGCTTGGTAAATTTTTCTAATTGTCCCTAGTATGTGTAGGATAATAATGCGTGGGGATCGCTTGTAGGTGCGGACTCGGTGGGCCAAAGGGCCTGTTTCCGCACTGTATCTTTAAATTAAAATACTACAGGCCCTATCCAGATTATTACAAACAGCAGAAGCAATACTTTAAACTCTCAAGTTGACGGTTTAATAGTAGTATTAAACGAGAACTTACCAGTTTGAAGTTTGATCTATATTTTATGAGGAGTTACGTGAAGACCCCGTCCAGCACGCATGCGCGTCATTCTTCAAAGCAGCGGTGTGAAGTCACAGACAACAGTAGATGAAATAAACATAGTAAGATAAGAAGAACTAGGATACCAGTTGACCTTTATGATACAGGGCGGGAGCGGAGGGCACGTAATCCCTCATCGTAACTCCTCATAAAATAAAGTTCAAACTTCAAACTGGTAAGTTCTCGTTTAATCTTACTATTTTACTTCAGAGTCATGTGAGTGACTACGTGAAGATTTTAAAGATCTGTGATTTCATGCCGTGGAACGAGTCCACGCTGCACTCACTGCCTTAGTTGAACAGGGGAGGAAGTATGTTATCATATTCAGACATGAATAATGACAAAAGTAACCGGGAGGAACTATGAACAGAACTTAACATAGAGTTCGTAAATACCCCCCCCCCCCACCCCCACCCCATCTGGCAACGGGTTAGTACTAAATGTGTGGGAAATTGCTAGATTGAACATCCTGCAACCGCTAGGATGTGGTCCCGCTAACTTCCATAACCCTGCTGCTGAGGTTGTTACAGCCTTGGTGGAATGATTTGAAATGTCAGTATTTACTCCTGTATAAGCCAGACCTATAACCACCTGAAGATGGACTGAAGTGATACCTTCTTTTGACGCTAGATGTAACTAACAATATCGCTAGTTCAGAGTCTCTAGGCTCTAGTGATCTAACATTCTGGTGTAGATGTGTGACCATACACAATCGAAGGTTCATGGGATATGTGAACAACTAGTTTGAGATCTGGTGCCCCAGGTCTATACAGCTTGACTAAATCATAACATAAGTGTTATTTAGCCTGCAGATATAATCATCCTATCCAGTCAACGTTTATGTAATGACTTGACCCGTAGTGCTGCATGCAGGGCTATGAGCGTAACCACTTATAAGTGAGTTAGTCCAAGGACAGGGATGTAGCTGGAGCCCTTCAGCGAAGCGACGTAGCACAACGTTAACACCCCATATCTCTGCGTCCCTAAGCCTGGGAATTTTTCGAGTTGCAGATTTTCTTCATAATCTAGAGCTCAGAGGGTGACCCCCAGAGTGGATTCTACTCCTTTCAGCCAGTATGATGAAGCACTTAGGTATGGTAGATGGCACTTAAGACATCATGATTTGTCAAGCCCACATATGAGCCTGAACTACAAGACGTCAGTCATCCGTGCCGAATATGTAATATAATTGTAAAACTAATACCTCCCATCTCCTTATGTGGAAATATAGATATTTTTTGGTGCTATCCCTGCATCTGCAGCGAGCACGTTCATGGTTGGTTTAACAACCCCAGATGCAGGAACTGTCTTCACAGTCTCTGTAATACAAAGAATTGATTATATCATGCTGAGGACGGTTTCCCGCGTCACGGCTAGACCAATACTTGTGTCTAGAATAACCATATATGGTTCTATTATTCCCCCACATCAGTGGGAACCATGGCTGGCTAAGCCCGGCAGGCACTATAAAAATGCCTGAGGCGGGAACTTGCTGTATTTTGCAAACCTGTCTGTTGAGGCAGAAATGGAGGAAAACATTAAAGAACATTCCTCCTTAGTGTAGCTAGAATGTAACGAACGCTACCGATATGCCACATATTTTCCATTGGTGATTGAGCCTGGATGCAAGTTTCTTGGTCTTTAATGTTCACAATGTATTTTAATACTTTGTGATCCAACACCCATATTGTGTACCTTAATGAGGTTTGGGTAAACTATCACCGGATATTTTGACTTGTTTGCACCCATGTAAACAGACATTTGGCACCACCGAAGTGTATCAACTTGGACTAGAGCATGCAGATGGGCATATTCACATAAACCTTTAATCCCCAGAATGCACCCAGTGTCTATAGGTAGTTGATACCATGTAACTGAGGAATTGGTAACTCTCCCATCCACATCTGTAACTAGATGGCATGAGCAAATTCTCATCCTGAACAATAGCATCAGTATGTAATTTAATTAAAGATTTACTGATTTAGTGGAATAGCATAGAGCTGGTAACAATGACCACATGGTACTTGAGTGCTTGCTTCTTTTGCATGCTGTATAGTTCTGATTGTGCAAAGGCCTAAATAGCACAGCTGTAAGCCAATTATACTTGATGAACAGAAGGTTGCTCGATCAGTATTGTTACGGGCTTCAATTAATTCCAATCCCTTACGGAGCGGAGTCCCAGATGATTAAATAGAGTTAAAGGTAATCCCAATCATCAATAAGTTCAGTTGGTATCAACTTAAATTTATCTGGACAGATGAGAACCCAATTTCTCAAATGGGTTTTGTGGCTGATACAGCTAATTTAGCAAAATACAGCGTTTAATCTCATCCAGATAGTTCTTAACAATATCTTTAAAAACTCTGAGCAGCCGAAGCACTCATTTTGTAAATAACCTGGGAACTGAAGTTAGCCTATTTTGCAATGTTTTAACTGTAATCATTGCCCCATCCAGTTAAATTTCAGATATCTCCACCCTGTGAATGAAGCTGACCCCATGAGAATTAATAGTCACAAAGTTTCAATGTCTATACTGCACATGCGAGTTGGGCTTGTTGATAATAAACATGCCTCATTTGTCATAATAGCGAATCTGCCTAAAGAGGCAACTCCGCCATATTCCTAGACTGTCTCGCTTGCACTGTGCAGTATAAACTAAACTCATCCCACCGTCTTGTAAATAAATAATCCCCCAATGCAGCAAAAATGCATCTGTACCACTGCCCCAGGTTCTGGTTCCCATGAACATAATTCGATAACTGGTGAGAGCATGGATGCGAATAGGTCGATATCTGGTGTTCCATACCGTGCTGTAATTTCAGCAATACATTATTTACCAACATCCATTCAGTGTTTTCATAGAATTAGCGTGACCTGTTGTCTGCCACTAAATTCAGTTTACCTGGTAAGTAGGTAGCTGATATCCAAATATCTCTCTGGATACACTATTGCCAAATTGTGTTGGCCAGATTGTCACAGGATGTCGATATGTTTCCACCCATATGGTTGATATATGCTACCACGGAGGTGTTGTCAATTTGTAGTTTAACGTGCTGGTGATATAACCCAGAACAATATGACTTAAGGCCATGGAATGCACTTAACATTCCCAGGTAGTTTATCCCCAGTGTTTGTAATAATGATGCCTCCTGTGCATTCCATCTCCCCCACAGCTGGAGATGGAATTGGTAGCATCCCATCCAAGTGCACTGGCATCAGTATGTAGTTCCATAGGTGGGTAGCTGATAATGTTTGGATCGGAACAATGCCTAATGTTATGTTTCCACCATTTTAGTTCCATTGTGGCCTCTGTTGGTAGCTTCATTGGTCTATCAGAATGACCCCCATAATTTTTGAGTGCACGAATGTGTGCACTCTGTAATTTTTGATAATGTAAAGGATTTGTGTGGCTGGAAACGCAGCCACTATAATGCCAATTATTCTTGCTACCTGTCTGATGGATGGTTTTGTTTCGCTGCAAGCCTCCATTAAGGCTGTAACCTTTTCTTTCGGCAAAGTCACTGACATGTGAACTGTGCTAAGGGTGTACCGCAGATGGTCCATTGTGTTAAATAACATCTGTGGTCACCTCTAATGGGTACTGTATAGTAAGCATATTTTAATACGATGCTTGCCATGTAGTAACCTAGGAATCAATTGCTTAGCAGTAGCAAAGGTTCCCATCTAGTAATGAATATATAGTACGAAAGTATTCAAATTAGTCAAATCTATGATGATATGGCAACCACCATCTAGTTTATGATAAAGATTTTGGACACAAATTCCTGTGATTCGCGTTGGGTTTCCTCCATTACTCCTTTTTTATATGGGCACTGTAGTTCAGCATGCGCTATTGAATTTTTCTTTGCCTGTAAGCACGAACATTCGGTTCGGTACATACTGAACTGGAGGATTATGTTTTGTATAAATTCTATGGTATAACCCTATACTTCTGAAAATATAAGTGTCGGTAGTTAATTTATTCCATGCATCCAGATAGAATTGTAATCTCCCACCAACCTCGTAAGGAACCAGACCCACCTACCTCCATGGTTACTATTGGTAGGTTTGTTACTTTTTCGGCATCCTCCGTGGACGTTGAGGTGCCGGTGTCTGGATCTGTAGTTGGGTCGGTGTTGAGGGTTAGCGCATTCCCCAGGAAGTAGTTTTTAGACGTTGCTTTAATGAGCCCCAGGGTTTTACCCTCTTTGTCAAGTTATTTTACCTGTTTTGATAAGTTGCCTCCAAATAGTAATATTGGTGGTTTGGAGGTTCCAGGTTTGCATAGGCCTGCAAATTAGGGTCTAAAGCCGGTTGGATGGCACTTCTTCTAATGCTGTTTACTCGTATTGGTAGTTGCAAAATAAAGCCAGTGCATCCTGGTGATCTTGTGTCATGTCTTTTTTGTTTATTGTGCGGGCGAAACCCGTAATTCCCGCTGTTAGGAATTTCAGAACTTTCTGTTGTTTCAAGTCCCTGGCTCTGCCATGTTTTCAAATACACTGGTTGACACTGGGAACATTCAGTGTTTTGCAGTTCCCAGATGGTAAGTGTCTTCCAATAGGTTTTCTTGCACCCCATGTGCACTAGGGGTATGTTCTGCACCCCTCTTCAGGTTCAGCCCAGAATTGACCCCCTATACTCCCCTCTGATGAGGGAGAAACACTGTGCAGCCCTACAAGAGGTACTGCTGTAGGACTTACTAGCTGCCCCCTGTGACTAGTCTCCATCTCCTGGAGCCTGCCACTTACCTGCTCCAACAGCCACTCCAGCTGGCTCCGATGCTCTCGGGCACTGGCCACTCGCTGCTGCTTCAGTTCCTGCAGCCGCTCCAACCGGCTCCAATGCTCATGGTCACTGGCCATCGTGGCTGCTCCTGAAGCCGCTACTCCTGAAGCCGCTCCTGCTCCAGTTCCTGCAGCCGCTCCAACTGGCTCCAATGCTCACGGGCACTGGCCGTCGCGGCTGCTCCTGAAGCCGCTCCTGCTCCAGCTCCTGCAGTCAGCCCAGGATTGACCCTCCGTGCTCCCCTCTGAGGAGGGAGAAACACTGTGCAGCCCCACAAGAGGTACTGCTGTGGGGCTTACTAACTGCCCACTGTGGCTAGCCTCCATCTCCCGGAGCCTGCCACTTTGGAGTATTTCCTCCTGCAGCCGCTCCAACCGGCTCCAATGCTCACGGGCAATGGCCGCTCACGGCTGCTCAAAGTCAGACTCATCGGAGTCTGGCATTCGGTCCGTTTTTTTGCTTCGCTTTCCCGCCCGGCTTCGCCGGTGCGGGAGCGAAGTCGGGCACAGCTGTTCCCATTTCGGGAGATTGGCGTGCCGTTGGCTGCTGCTGCCGGCTGCCCGCAACTCCGCGGTTCTCCCCCGCCAGCTTTTCCGCAGCCTTCGTGGATCTGGTCCATGTCTCCACCTGTAAGGTAAGTGGAAGGAACGCAGAGTCTCCTTACCTGCTGTTCCCGGCTTTCAAATTCTGCCGCTAAGGGAACGTCGTTCCCCCTGCTGTGACTCGTTGCAATGCGTGTAGCGATATGCACGCATGTGTCCTGGCGGGGTTCTTCACGTAGTCACACACGTGACTCCGAAGTAAAATTTTGATTGTATCGCCCATTGTATAAAGAGCATGGACGGGGTAGAATTTAATAAATGTGTCCTTAATCACGTTATAGAGGGCTTTATAGAGGGTGCAATGCTGGATCTCCTCTAGGGTAATGAGATGTAGGTATGTTGCAAAACTTACCTTCAGCGGCGCTGCAGTTCTGCCGCTGCCCGTGTGCGCGACTTTGGTGTCTTTGAGAGGGGGGCGGGTTTAAAACGCGATTTTCTCTAGGCTGTTGAAATCGATGTTGTTCAACCTACTTAGTTGCTGATGAAAAATCGCTGCGAAATTCGTTCGCTGCAGGTAGTTTTAAACTAAATTGGGTTATTTAATTGTTATAGTAGATTAAAAATCATCCTCTAAAGCCGCGAACCCCGACAACGGGACGGATCTCATGTAGGGGACAAGGCAAGGTAGGTTGTTTATTTTTACATTAAAAAGGGCTTCTTAAGATCCCTTTATACTAAATTTTATGTTGCGAGTAGCTGACTTGGGGGCCCATCTGAACCGGCAGTATCTTTCATGCCGACATGGGGTACAAATTCACCGCAATGGCAGCGTTCTAAACCAGCGCGTTCCACAGAATCCCATTTAATGGCTGATTTAAATGGACATTAATTTACAACAATTGAACACTGAATCCCTTCCATTTGGCCTATAAATTAATGTCAATGAGATTTAAAAATCATGTTTTATTGTGAATTCTTGTGTGAATGTTCTTTGGACACTTAGGCTATTTAAAAATGTTGATCTTTCCTTAAGAAATGGATAGATGTTTAGATCTAGTAATTGAATTTTGGAATTAGCTAAAATTGGGTAACTAACAAATTATATGCTTTAATTTCAGGTCATCCAAGTAAGATTGTTTAATATTTGTTTCAGAATGCTTCAATCTACAATAACTGAAAATGTATTTCAGTTCTCTTAATTTTTAATAAAGTTATGGGCTTTAGACTGACCTCGATCACAGCTTTTGTGTTAAGTCAATGGAAAATCAATAGGGAACAAGATGCTAATTTCCGAGTATGAAAATGGCTATAACTTTTTTTAATACTGAAGATATGAAAGTGAATTAGGAGTCAAATTAAACTTATTTTTATGCTTTATCTGATGGGATAAATTTCAGACTTGATTTTTAAAATCTCAAAATTTTGTAACATTGCTATGAGATGGGTCAAATGACTGAAGTGTCAGTGGGGGAGCACTTTGGGACCAGTGACCGTAATTCTACTTGCTTTAAAGTAGCTGTGGAGAAGGATTGGATTGGTCCACAAGTTAAGGTTAATTTTGAAGGCACTCGGTGGGAATTTGCAGAGGTTGATTGGGAGAGCTGTTTGCAGCTGGTAAGGGAACAGTTGGCAAGTGAAGAGCTTTCAAAAATGTGATAGCGGGAGTACAAGGGCAGTCTGTTCCTGTTATGATGAAAGTTGGCTGGTTTAGGGAACCCCGATTGATGAGAAATGTTGAGCAAAAAGGAGACACAAATCAGATTCTGATGAAAGAATTTCTGATGAAAGAATTGAGGCATCGGAGTTTGTGATGTCTTCCATCAATAATTACCAAAGCGATATTGGCAGTTTTAAAGAGCAGGTGGTGATATTCCAGGGGATGATTAAGTGCACCTTCGGAACTTGTGGGAAGCTAGGGAAGAAATTGCAGATATCCTTGCAGAGATATTTGCATCATCTTTAGCCATAGATGAATGTCTGGAAGGCTGGAGAGTGGCTGGCATGGCACTACTACTTCAGAAAGCTGACAAAGACAAGCCAGGGAACGACAGGCCGGAGAGCCCAACGTCAGTGGTGGGAATGTTTTTGGAGGAGATTGGTAGGCACAATTTGAATTGAGCACAAACTGATTAGGGATAGTCAGCATGGCTGTGTGTGTGGGAAATCATAGCTCACGAATCTGATAGAATTTATATTGAAGATGTCACCAAGAGGATTGGTGAGTGCAGGGAAGTGGACATTATCAACATTAAAGCTTTTGACAAGGCTTGTTGGGAAGGTAAGAGCACAAGATAGCTTTCCAACTAGAATCAAAATTGGCTTGTGTGAAACGAGTCGAAGTGTAGCCGTGGAATGTTGTTTTTTCTGATTCAAGGCCTGTGACCAATAAAGTGTCGCAGAGGTCGATGCAAGAACTACATTCTACGATCTACATTCTACCAGGTGCCAGGATAACAGCCTCCTCTTGAACATCAAAAAAACGAAGGAGCTGATGATGGACTTTAGGAGGGCACATCATCCGAGGACGTACACTCCATTGAGGATAAATGGGGATCCTGTGGATAGGGTGAACTGTTTTAAATATCTGGGAGTCCACATCTCCGTGGATATGACATGGGCATCACCCGCCTCAGCACTCGTGAGTAAGGCAAGGCAGCGCCTTTACCACCTCAGGCAATTGAGAAAATTCAGAGTGTCTCTGAGGATCCTCCAGTGCTTCTACGCAGCGGCGGTGGAAAGCATCTTGTCCGGGAACATTACCATCTGGTTTGGGAATTGCTCTGCCAAGGACAAGAAGGCTCTGGAGAGAGTAGTGCATTTGGCTGAACGCACTATGGGAACTTCACTTGCCCCCCTGCAGGAACTATACATCAGGAGGTGCAACTCCAGAGCCTACAATATCATGAGAGACCCCTTCCACCCCTGCAACGGACTGTTCCAGCTGCTACGGTCAGGCAAACGCCTCCGTTGCCATGCGGTGAGAACGGAGAGGTTGAGAAGGAGTTTCTTCCCAGAGGCCATTCGGACTGTAAACGCCTATCTCACCAGGGACTAACTCTACTGAACGTTTTTCCTTCCATTATTTATTATGTAAAAGAATATGTGTGTTATGATTGTGTTTATAGTTTGTTTGGTTGTTTGTCTTTTTGCACAAAGTCAGCGAGCATTGCCACTTTCATTTCACTGCACATCTCGTATGTGTATGTGACAAATAAACTTGACTGACTTGATTAATGATTTGGATGACTATGTAGTTAATATTGTTAGTAAATTAGTAGATGGTGGCATAGTGGACAGTGAGGAAGGTTGACTAAGTTTACAACACAAGAAGGGTCTCGACCTCAAGCGTCACCTATCCATGTTCTCCAGAGATGCTGCCTGACCTACTGAGTTACTCTAGAACTTTATGCCCTTGAGTTTACAGCAGAGTCTAGATCTGTTAGAAAAGTGGATAAAGGAAAAGCAAGTAGAATTTAACTCTGACAAATGTGAGATGTTGTATGTGGGTATTTCAAACAGGGGCAGGGCTTACACTATAAATGGTAGAATGTTATAAAACGGAGAGATCAGGGAGTAGAAATGGATGGCTCACTTGATGTGGCAAGTCAGACGGACAGGATGTTAAAGATGGTGCAAGGCATGCTTGCCTTCGTTGGGAAGGGTATAGAGTAAAAATGTTGGGGCATCATGATGCAACTGTACAAGTCGTTAGCGAGACCACACTTGGAATATTGAGTGCAGTTCTGGTCGCCCAGCTGTAGGAGAGGATGCAATTAAGATTGGCCTACTCCTGCACCTATTGTCTATGATTCTATGTTTCTACATGAAATATAAAGCCTCGGCAAGAAAATTCTTACACTCTTCATAGCTGAAAAGCAAAGCAGGTGCCACTTGCAAAGAACAGATTTGTTAGCTTAGTAACACTGTACAACACAAAAAACCGTTATAGAGCAACAAGAGGTCTATTAAAATGTCACCAAACATGAGCTGAAATCTAGCAACAGATACCATTATTTAGTGATTGGTTCCAGCATCTTACACTTTCTGTAGCAATCTAAATTTGCCCACTTAGACCCATGATCTTCAAAGGACAGCCCAGACAGCCAGCTGGATATTAGGAATAAAGAAAGATTGGTTGGAATGTGAAAATGTTGACATTCAAATTACAAATACATACAGGCCTAGTGGATAGGAGATTCCTGAGGAGCCCCAGAGTCTTCATTAGTACATTCACGTCTGAAGCTAAGAGCAATCTGAAGAGTTGTTCTGTACTCAGCCCTCGTAAAATGTCTGTCTTTATCTTCTGGTCAGCTTGAAAAGCCATATTCTAAAAAGATTAAATTGGATGATTTAAATCGGCATTTTGCCGACATTTAATTGCAAACGGAATAATCTGCAGTACTGTAAATATCAAGATTCTTAAAATTGTGACATTTTCTTCAATAAAGCTGGCATACTTTAAAAGGTTGAACTATTGAAAAACACAGAAGAGAGGTCATAGTTTTTTTTAAAGTAAGAAAGCAACACAGGAAAGTAATTGTATATTTCCTCATCTATTTTAAGAACGAAGCCAAAACAGTAAAACAGTATGTAAATAACACAAAATAAAATACATGCTTAATTCCTTTACTTACAGCTGGGAAAGGGATCAAAAGATTAAAAGAGACAAACCAAGTGCACAAAAATAAACGCAAAGGCAATGCATGAATCCCATCTCCTTATTCTACTAAATCAGAATAAAGTCACGTGTAGGAAGGAACTTCAGATGCTAGATTTAAACTGGATAGACACAAAAAGCTGGTGTAACTCAGCAGGTCAGACAGCATCTCTGGAGAAAAGGAACAAGTGACGTTTGGGTGGAGACCATTCTTCAGTCTGCAGAATCGCCATCTATATCTCGTTTCCCTTTCCCCTGACCCTCAGTCTGAAGAAGGGTCTCAACTCAAAACTTCACCTATTCCTTTTCTCTAGAGATGCTGCCTGACCGGCTGAGTTACTCCAGCTTTTTGTGTTTATCTTCAGAATAAAGTTGTGTTTTGCAGTCTAACTAAGAACAATAGCCCCAGTTTAAGAGAATGGCCACAATTCCCTTGGTGTTAGTGGTGTTCAATTAGAATATCTGTTTACTGAATGCATAATCAACAACCATCAACGTATTTCACTTGATTCCATCTTCCAAATAATGTATATGGATTGTGAACAGTTCATTAGCAATCCCTATGAAAAAGGCATCCAACCCGAAACAAAAAAATATAGAAATAGTTGCAGGAGTAGGCTATTCAGCCCTTCAAGCTAGAACCGCCATTCAATATGATCATGCTGATCATCCTAAATCAGTACCCCGTTCTTACTTTCTCCCCACATCCCTCGATTCTGTTAGCCCCAAGAGCTATATCTAACACTCTTGAAAAAAATCCAGTGAATTGGCCTCCACTACCTTCTGAGGCAGAGAATTCCAGATTCACAACTCTCTGGGTGAAAAAGGTTTTTCCTCCTCAGTCCCTTATTCTTAATCATGATGATTCTTAATCATCTGTTCATTTCCCTCCACAGATGCTGCCTGACCCACCGAGTCTCTCCGGCCGGTCCAGATGCCAGAATTGATTTAGGCCATTACTATTTCAAAATTCTCAAAGCTCCTTGCTTATTAAAAAGTGATTCCAGCATTTTCTCTACTACAGACGTCAAATTATCTGTATTCTACTGCCTTCTCCCTCTCCTTTCATAATAATGAGATCATATATGTTAGCCAGATATATGGGATTCCAGAACAATTTCAGAATCTATGGCAGAATAACCCACTGTGTGCCTCTTTTATCAGCTTTTAGCTCCATTAATGTGAGTTTATTTTACTTATGCTAATTTCATTCAGCTCAACACTTCCAAGACCTGCTCTACATCATTTCTGGGAGGTTTTGTTCATTTCTTTTTCACTCTGTATTCCATTCCTTCTTTGTTGTTTGTTTGTATGTGTTAAATGTATGTTTTTAGTGTCTTTGGGTTGTTTTATGTGGGGGGTTGGGGAGGGGGGTATTGGGGGAAATGTTTTCTAATCTCTTACCTCGACGGAGACACGATTTTTTTCCCTATCGTATCTCCGTCCGCACTGCGGCCTAACATCGAGGAGTGGGCGGCCTTTGCTGGAGACCGATTTTGGGAGATCCACTGCGGGAGACTGTGGACTTACCATCACGGAGCTGGCGATCCCTTTGCCATGGATCAACCTCTGGGCTCCAACCGTGGGAGACTGCGGACTTTAACATCGTGGAGCTCGCAGTCTCTGGTCACAGACCGACTTCGGGAACTCCAAGCCGCAGGAGCTTCGACCGCCCCGACGCGAGAGCTTCGACCGCCAGCTGCAGGAGCTTCGATCGCTCCGACTGCAGATGGTTTGACTCCCCTGACCACGGAAGAATAAAGAGGCAGATTGTACTTTATTGCCTTCCATCACATTTTGTGTCTATCTTCGGTTTAAACCAGCATCTGCAGTTCCTCCATACTCACTTAGAATCTATATGCCAGTCCACAAACAGCTTAATTAAATCAAGGACATTTAAATCACTCATTTGCTCATCATTGGACAGAAGTCTATTCAAGCTTACACATCGGAGCTCAAATTGGAATCATGTCTTGACTAATACACTCACTCATATGTGCCTTAACCCAAAATTATAATTTTTTTAAATGGGATATCTTCAAAAATAACATGTTGATTTGAAGACACTTTGTGCACCATTTATTCAAAGTCAACCAGAATGCAATACTGACTGGGTTCAAAGTAAATCCTGTGGAATGGGCTATCACATGCCAAGCACCATAAAAAAAAGTGCCAGTGCAGCGGGAGAAATCAGAAAAAAAGGTTTATTTAACGTTCTGATGAGTTTATTATGTAAGAACTGCAGATGATGGAGAAATCGAAGGTAGACAAAAAAGCTGGCGAAACTCAGCGGGTGAGGCAGCATCTATGGACTGAAGGAATAGGCGACGTTTTGGGTCGAGACCCTTCTTCAGACTGTTATGTAAAGTTATTTTGCCTAACTTATGAAGCTTTTGCAACCATCACATCTGATTTATCACGTATATTTATATTAGGCCATTTTGCAAGAATACAATGGTTCCTCTACAGAAACATCAGGTGCTGTATGGATAAGGGATACAATCTTAAAGGGTACCATGTAAAACACTTCAGTGGTTGGAATCCTACCTTGTAGGAAGGAAGATGTTAGAGGTCAGCCATCCCACCCCTTGGAAATCACAGGAGGAATGTCTCAGGGCCACATCCTAAGCCCAACATTAATTCAAATGTATGATTGCTCACTCATAATACTATGATGTTTAAATATATTCAAAACTTTTCTAAACATGATCCATTCCAGGCCTTTTGCAGTACAACCAAAACATTTTGGTATGGGCTGATAGTAGGAAAATAACATTCACACAACAGAAATGCCAGGCAGTTATTGTCTCAAATTAGAGAGAGCCTAACCACTCACCATTAATACTGAATGGCATTACCGTTATCTAGTTCCCCACTGCCACCATTCTGGGTATCGCCAGTGGCCAACATCTCAACTGTGCCAGCCACAGTAATGATACAGGTCAAAGCCTGTATATCCAGCAGTGACATCGAACCATGCTGCACAAGGACAAAATGTCTGTGCTGAGCATGATGCCAAGACCAAGACGTCCCAACGCATTTCCAGCAACTTTACAAGACATGTCGGTGGCTGGCTTGATGTAATTTGCTTGGAGCAAACCTTCAATAACCCCCAAGGAAAACTCAACACCACCAAGAAATATACTTAAACCACACGCTATTCACAGTCCATGCCTCCAGCACTGCCTGGAGTATTGTCATCTACAAATGCAAAGCAATCGCTTACTTAGGCTCTTCTAAAAATACCTCCCAATTCCATGACCTCTAGCTGTGAGGATAGGGGCAATAGGTGAATGGGAGCTCCAACAATCATGCTGGCTTGGAACAATATCACTGGCTTGGAATTATATCACTGGCTTGGAACTATATCACTGTTTATTGTTCAAAGTCCTCGAACTCTGCACCAAACAGCAATGTTTTATTCATTCAAAATGAAGTTTCATTTCTCTAACTTCAAGTAACACCTGCATTCCCTCACTCTCAATTCCTCCCCCATCTAAATCACACCAGCTTCTCGTTCTCACCTAGTAAACAGCTAACAATGACCTGTTTATTTTCTGCATATCTTTCATTCGTTTGTTCTATATCTCTCTACTTCACCATCTATATCTCTCGTTTCCCTTTCCCCTGTCTGAAGGGTCTCGACCCGAAATGTCATCAGTTCCTTCTCTCCAGGGATGCTGCGTCCCGCTGAGTTACTCCAGCATTTTGTGTACATCTTAGGTTTAAAACGAGCATCTGCAGTTCCCTCCTACATAAAGTTCCATTCATTCATATTTAAGTGTATTCACAAAGAACTACAGCAATTTAAGGTATTGCATCACCATTATCTTCAAATGGGCAGTCATGGATGAATAAACATTAGCCTCAAGAGTTGCATTGTGGCTTGGTTCGGCAATTTGAGCACCCAGGAGCGTAAAAGACTACAGAAAGTAGTAAACACTGCTCAGTCCATCATCAGCTCTGACCTCCCTACCATCGAGGGGATCTATTGCAGTCGCTGCCTCAAAAAGGCTGGCAGCATCATCAAGGACCCACACCATCCTGGCCACACACTCATCTCCCCGCTACCTTCAGGTAGAAGGTACTGGAGCCTGAAGACTGCAACGTCCAGGTTCAGGAATAGCTACTTCCCCACAGCCATCAGGCTATTAAACTCAACTGAAACAAATCTCTGAACACTAATAGACCATTATCTGTTTTTTTGCACTTTATCTGCTAATTTATTGATGTGTGGATATATTTCTATAATGGTGTATGGACACACTGATATGATATGTTCTGTATTCGTGCCTACTATATTCCGTTGTGCTGATGCAAAGCAAGAATTTCATTGTCCTATCTGGGACATATGACAATAAACTCCCTTGACTTGACATCGCAATATATAAACAGAAAGTCTACATTTCCTAAGTGTGGTCTGGCATGAATCTTTGGGCAGGTTTTTGGTCACTCTTTCTTATTAATACCGTTGTGTCGATGCTCATTTTCCTCATCATAGAATAATATTAGGGAATAGGGAAAGCTGATTATAGCGAATGGTCTGATTGGTGATAAAAGACAAAGCCTAATAATAATCAGCTGGATTTGTCATATGAACCAACAGCAATTAGCCACTCCAATGAAAGGAAGTTACAAATTCATGTTATCCTACAGAGAGTCCAGAATTTAATGGAAAATTCAGGGGCCTTATCTTGTCACTTTGCTCTGCTCATGGACTTTCCCAAAAGTTGAATGGAAGAGCCCAATCTTACCTGGACCCATCAGCATTATCCTAGAATTCATCACTAAGATCCTATGTCAGACCAGACACCATAGGGCGACACAGCGGTAGAGCTGCTGCCTTACCGCATTTGCAGCACTGAAGCCCCGGGTTCTATCTAGACTACGTGTGCTGTCTAAACTGTATGGAGTTTGTACGTTCTTCCCATGACTGTGTGGGTTTTATCTGAGAACTTCGGTTTCCACCCACACTCAAAGACGTACAGGTTTGTAGGATAATTGGCTTGGTAGAATTGTCCCCAGTGTGTGTAGAATAGTGTTTATGTGCAGGGATCGCGGGTTGGTGTGGACTCGGTGTACCAAAGGGTCTGTTTCTGTGCTGTTTCTCTAAACTAAACTAAAATACTATAGGCCTCTTGCAGATTGTTATAAGCAGCAGAAGCATTACATTAAACTCTCTAGTTGACAAAAGTGACAAAAGTTTCCACCGTGTGTCTCTAAAACTTTAAAAAAACATTGATTTTAATGGGGATTCTAAGCAAATCAAGGCAACTTTTTTTAAAAGCTTAATATTGCGATTAATGAAAAGTTTTAAATTATGTTCTTAGTATTATATATATATTTATTTATTTTCATTTTAATGCTTTTTTTAAATATCTCACATGCATGTAAAAATTCTTGTTAAATTCAATGATAGCTTTGACTAAAGGAAAAGTTTGACCCACACATTTATTTTCTGTCAGGTTACTAGTTAGACTCAAAATTGGCTTGGCCACAGAAGACACAACGGTAATCGTAGTGTTTAAGAAAGAACTGCAGATGCTGGAAAAATCGATGCTAGACAAAAATGCTGGAGAAACTCAGCGGGAGAGGCAGCATCTATGGAGTGAAGGAATAGGCGACGTTTCGGATCAAGACCCTTCTTCAGACTGATGTCAGGGGGGGGGGTGAAGAAAGGAAGAGGCAGAGACAGTGGGCTGTGGGAGAGCTGGGAAGGGGAGGGGAAGGAGGGAGAAAGCAAGGACTACCAGAAATTGGAGAAGTAAATGTTCATATTGCTGGGGTGTAAACTGCCCAAGCAAAATATGAGGTGCTGGAGGAGGCCCAGGACAGAAAGGTCAGATTCGGAATGGGGGGGGGGGGGAGTTGAAGTGTTAAGCCACCGGGAGATCAGGTTGGCTATTGCAAACTGAGCGGAGGTGTTGAGAGAAGCGATCGCCAAGCCTGCGCTTGGTCTCACCAATGTAGAGCAGTTGAAACCTGGAACAGCGGAGGATGTAGTAGATGAGGTTAGAGGAGGTGCAGGTAAACCTCTGCCTCACCTGGAGAGATTGCTTGGGTCCTTGGATGGAGTCGAGGGGGGAGGTAAAGTGACAAGTGTTGCATTTCCTGCGGTGGCAAGGGAAAGTACCAAGGGAGGGGGTGGTTTGGGTGGAAAGGGACGAATTGACCAGGGAGTTACGGTGGGAAGCGGTCTCTGCGGAAAGCAGAAAGGGGTGGAGATGGGAAGATGTGGCCAGTGGTGGGATCCCATTGGAGGTGGTGTAAATGTTGGATGATTACCTGTTGTATGCGACGGCTGGTATGCTGGACGGTGAGGACAAGGGGCACTCTGTCCTTGTTATGAGTGGGGGATGGGGAGTGGGAGCAGAGTTACGGGGTATAGAAGAGACCCTGGTGAGAACCTCATCTATGGTAGAAGAGGGGGAATCCCCGTTCCCTAAAGAATGAGGACATCTCCGATGCCCTGGTCTGGAACACCTCATCCTGGGTAATGGTAGAGGAGTATTATTCTGACTGAAGGTCTATGACCAGTGCTATTCCATAAGGATCACTACCAGGTTCTCTGCTGTTTGTGATATATATAATTTGTAGGTGGGCTGATTTGATAGTTTGCAGACAACACAACAATTGTGGATAGTGAAGAAGGATGTCAAAGGATACAGTAGGATATAGATCAGTTGGAAATATGTGTGGAGAAATGGCAGATGGAATTCAACCCGGCCAGGTGTGAGTTGTAGCATTTCCAGAGTTCAAAATGCAAGAGGAAAGTGTACAATAAATGGTAGATTCCTGATGTACAGAGGGATCTTGGGGTTCAAGTCCATAGCTCCTTGAAAGTGGCAACACAAGTAGATCAATGATAAGGAAGGTGGATGCTATATTTGCTTTTATTGTGGCATTGAATATAAAAGGTGGGAATTATTGTTGCAATAGACATTCGGCCTTTCGAGCCAGCACCGCCATTCAATGTGATCATGGCTGATCATCCCCAATCAGTACCCCGTTCCTGCCTTCTCCCCATATCCCCTGACTCCGCTATATTTAAGAGCCCTATCTAGCTCTCTTTTGAAAGTATCCAGAGAACGGGCTCCACCGTCCTCTGAGGCAGAGAATTCCACAGACTCACAACTCTCTGTGTGCAGCTCAATAAAACTTTGATTAGGCCACATTTGAAGTTATGCATACAATGGGGTCACCACATTACAGTAACGATGTTGAGGCTTTGGACATGTGCAAAGGAGGTTCACCAGGATGCTTCCTAGATTGGAGTGCATTGGCTACAAGGAGAGGTTGCACAAACTTGGATTGTTTTCTCTGGAAGGTCGTAGACTGAGAGATGACCCGATAGAAGTATATAAATTATGAAAGGCATAGATCGGGTAGTTAGCAAGAACCTTTCTCCCAGAGTGGAAATGCCAAATACAGGAGGCATAGCTTTAAGGTGAGATGAGGAAAGTTAAAATGTGCTATGAAGCAAGTTTTTTGTTTTACACAGTGTCAAGCAGGGTTGGTATTTGCGGTAGGTGTCTGGAACACACTGTCTGGGGAAATGCAGAATGCAGATATGACAGAAACATTTTAGAGGTATTTAGACGCACATCAACTGGCAGGGGTTGGAGGACATAGACCATATGCAGGCAGATGGGATTCATTTATATTGATATAATTGTCGGCACAGCAATCACACGTTGAAGTGCCTGTTCCTTTGTTATATTGTTCCATGCTCAGAAACTGGGTATGCACCTGCATCTAATAAACATTATAAATATGCTATATTTGCTATATATATATTAAGTACAATACTTAACATAACTAAATGAAACACAATGTCTTGTATTTAAAGTGACTACAGTAGTAGACATGAAAGCTCTAGTATCGCTACATATAATAGCCAAAGTTTGTTTTTAATAATAAATAATATAAATTTCTCCAACTGACTTCTCATATTAACTTACCATTAATGCCCAAATCCCATTGACTCTGAGAGCTGGATTTTCACTCTGGGTCAAGTTGCATAACAGTTCCTGAGCACCCGATTCCAAGATAGGCTGCAACATAAAATGCAAAACTGATCTTTTATAAATATCAATGGAATGTTCTAGTTTGCCTACTCCTAAAAGATTCAATTGGAATTTTTATAAATTATTAAAACAAATCTTAACAATTTTCTCCAATCTGGATCTCTTGCAACTTGGGTGTGGTGAAAGATCACAAAGGCAAATGAGTAGCTTCTTGTGCTATACAGTTCTACATTATTCTAAAGGAATTCTTAAGGCAGAGATAGATAGATTCTTGATTAGTATGGGTGGCAAGGGTTATGGGGAAAAGCAGGAGAATGGGGTTCGGAGGGAGAGATAGATCAGCCATGATCAAATTTGGAGTAGACTTGATGGGCCGAATGCCCTAATTCTGCTCCTAGCACTTATGAATGCAGAAATGAAGCTAATATACCCATATTGTTCCAATATTGTAGACATCCAATGGTTCACGTTCAACAGGGTTTAACCACACAATATAATGGTGTCCCCTGATGAGGACAGATAGAATTGCAGTGTAAATGAAACATATTTCAGGAATGCCAGCTGTGGATAATGTACACAAATAGGAGATACATTTTCGGTATCACAAAAAAAGCTTCAATTTGACTGGCATTTTTTTTCAATAACCAAACTAATGATCATTTCAGTCCACTGGTTACTCTGACTTTTGATTTATCTCAAATTATGTGTTTTATTTGAATTTTATAATGGAGCAACCAGAAAATATAAAGGGATTGGAATTAGTGACAAAATATAATTGTAAATGTTGAAACTAGTGGGCCTCCTCCAGTGCCAGAGTGAGGCCCAGCGCAAATTGGAGGAACAGCACCGCATATTTCGCTTGGGTAGTTTACACCCCAGCGGTATGAACATTGACTTCTTCAATTTAAGATAGTCCTTGCCTTCTCCCTCCTTCCCCTCCCCTTTCCAGCTCTCCCACAAGTCTACTGTCTTCGCCTCTTCCTTTATTTTTCCCGGCCCCCCAACCCCGACATCAGTCTCGACCCGAAACGTCGCCTATTCCTTCTCTCCATAGATGCTGCCTCACTCGCTGAGTTTCTCCAGCATTTTATCTACCTTCGATTTTTCCAGCATCTGCAGTTCTTTCTTAAACATATAATATTAAAATGTAGTTTGTTAATCACGAGAATTTTCTGATATCTTTAATAACTAATTCCAACTGAAAGAACTGACAAGTCTGCAAGTCAATGCTCCGAATACCCTTTTCATTTGCTAGAGACCAACCTCCTTGCTTGGGGAGGACTCAAGGAGAAGATTGCATAGTGTTGATGATGCCACCACAAGGACTTCGTCAGGAACATTTTGTAACAACTGAAAGATAAAATGGGGAGAACCAAGGTACTTTGTATTTACATTCACCGTGATTTTAGCACAACAAAATGTTCCTTTACAAACCATCTGCTGCATTTTCTACCTTACCGCCGCGGTTACATTTCACAAGTAGTTCACCACCGGCTGTAAAGTACTTTTGGGCATTTTATGAATCACTTTATATGTACTTTATTTTTTTCCAGCAATTTTTCTTACAGGGATACATCAAAATGCAAGCAATATCTTGCACATCCAGTCTCGAGTTATTATGGCAATTGGAACTCATTGGCCCACAGCATAAATTTACAGAAATAAAATAATCCATTAACTAAGAAAAACATAAATAGCTAATAATCTCTGTAGTCATGGTAATAGCTTTGGATCGCAAGAAGCCAAAAGGTCAAAGTGTAAAACATCAAACCTATTATCCAAAATTAATCATCTTAATAACTAAATGATATAAAATGTAATATGCTTTCTACTTAAATCCAAGATGAAAGCTCATCAGGAGAAAAGGATAAAAGAAACAAAATCTCCATATAACGTGTGAGGCATTGCCTGACTCTTGCCCCTCTGACATAGTCTTGGCCATTTGACGTTCTCGAAGCTGAGCAAAGACCCATCTTCTCAGTTTCATTGCTGAGAATGAGGTGAAGCCACAGCACTGAGGAAGAGACTCAGGAAATCAACTGATCAAGCAGATGTATTGGTAGAGATTTTAATGTTCTTAGCAACAAACTGACGCAGCAGAAAGCTACGGTGGGTATGACTGCTTATGTATGTAGTCTTTCATTCCTTTGAAAGAAAAATATATCCCTCCAATATTTCTGCTCCTAAGACATTCAGTTGAGCGAGTGATTTTTTTCCAACAATGCAAAACTTACTCAGTTTTGGTGCAAAATATAATAATAATTTGCTTTCTAAATATTTACTTGAGATCATGTATAAGTAACATCAAGTTGATTTTTTGCTGTAAGATTTAAAATTAAAATCACCTAATATCAATTAATATCCTGTGAATAAATAAATATATTTCCCTGGTTTACGAACTATATTTTCTCTGCATTCTAGCTCATTTGAAGCACTTAACAGATTTGATGGATCACTTAATAGATTTGATTAATGTAGCACTCATTTGAAAAATCTACTTCAGAGATTCTGCTTCTACTACCAGGGAGACTATGGACAGTGAAATCTCGAACAAAAAGGGGAAAGCTGCCAGAGAAAATAAGTGGGTGGAGGCAAATGAACGATCAACATTCTGGGCCGAGACCTTTCATCTGGACTAGTGAAGTACAAATGAAGAGTTTTAACCCTAAACATCAACTGTCTAATTCCCTCTGCAAATGCTGCTTGATCTACTGTTCCTCCAGCTCTCTTTTTTTAAACTAATGTTAAGATAAGGGTTATTCTAATCTAGAGTCTAAAAATAATAGCCACAATTAAAATAGGGTTTTCAACTAAAATATTCTGATTCGCTAATTACAAGCAAATACTAATGAGAAAATTGTACAAAATTTGCTTGACATATTTTTGTACTTAACAAAGCAGTGGCATAAGCTAGTATCATGTCAAATCATGGATACAACAGGTTTGGAGGCATAGGGACCAAACACAGGAAGGTGGGATTAGTGTAGCTGGGACATGTTGGCCGGTGTGGGCAAGTTGGGCTGAAGGACCTGTTTCCACACTGTATCACTCTATGACTCTACGTATGTCAATCTGGAGCCCTCAGTGAAGGAGAGATTCAGTATTGTTCTAAAGGACTGATGTAAATATTCAGTGAGATAAAGATTCACAGTCACTGATAACATCAGCAAGCTAAATTAATGTCACACAGCATTTAGGCAAAACTGCAAAGACTTGGCATCATTAGTGTGCAAAACTGACAACACCTCATGACCACACATACACAGTACTATCCTGAAGCAGTCATCGGTAATGAAAAGGTTAAATGCTTTTAAATATATAAAAGACATATAATGGAATCCTGGAACAGGTTATAGCTTATATTTCATCTCTAGCAGGCCTTTTTCAGTGGATTGATAAGAGAGAGAGAGACAAGCCAGGCTTGCTCAGGTTGCTGTGTACTGAGACAATGACCGATGCCTTTGAAATGTCTTGTCTTGAAATTACCAACTGATAAGATGCCTTTGAAATGTGTCTACTAATTGACAAGAGACAAGCTCAGATGCATCCTGTGGTAATGTGTATTGACTGTATCTCTGACCATGATTAACATCTTTGGAATGTGACTGTGACAAACACACAGTATAAAATATCATGCAATTCTTTGTTAATTGAAGTGGTGACACGAGGAAAGTCAAGTGTCTGTGTTGCTTACTTGACTGGAGTATCCCCGTCACTTCGATCGGCCGATGATCAGTAAAGTTTGGGTTGGTCTACCTAACCTTTTTGTGAGTTGCCTGTTTAGTAAGCAGTGAACCTTAACAGTGAACTATGCCACACAAATACGATCAATGAATTAACCTGAATACCAAATACATACCATTCTTGCTGTATGAACTAATGAAAATACTAAGGCTGACTGAATAAAGTGCACCCTGGTTTTAATGGCATAAAAGGTCAACGTCTCCTGCTCAGAAAAGTTCATTTCTTCACAATGCCATGGGTGTTAAGTGTTTAAGTGTTAAAGATATTTAATTTCCGCTTGTTCTGTCATGTTATTTTTCTAAAATGATTACCACTAATTGGTTTGCCCTATGAATCATTCATTCCGACTCTCAGGCTGAAGAAAGATCTCGACCAGAAACGTCACCATTCTTTCTCTCCAGAGATGCTGCCTGTCTCGCTGAGTTACTCCAGCATTTTGTATCTATCTTCGGTGTATAACCAGCTTCTGCAGTTCCTTCCTACATTGCTCAAATTAATTGATGACTTAACTACTCATGGATACCACACGGACATTGAGCTGACTTATGATTACTGTTTACTATCGGTTCATTATCAGTGGTATCCTACTTGAAACTTGCCTTGACCCCAACTCGTACAAACTGCACAGAAGATAGATACAAAATGCTGGAGTAACTCAGTGGGATGGGCAGCATCTCTGGAGAGAAGGAATGGGCGATGTTTCGGGACAAAGAAGGGTCTTCGTCCCCAGTCTGAAGAAGGGTCTTGACCTGAAACTTCACCCATTTCTTCTCTCCAGAGATGCTGCCTGTCCCACTGAGTTACTCCAGTATTTTGTGTCCATCTTCAGTTTAAACCAGCATCTGCAGTTCCTTCCTATACATTTCGTATAACTGCACTCTGAGACAAGTTGGAGGTTCAGTTGCCTCAAGTGAGTTCAACAAGGAAGCAAAAATGCAATGACCTTTATTTATTCAGTTGGGAAAAAAAAAGCACAATTTCAAGCTTTGTTATCTGGCAAGCAGAAATGTAAAGCAGCAGTTTCTAGTGCAGTGTACAAGGTGAAAATGGAGGGAAACCATAGCTCCGTGGTCAATCAAAGAGTATAAAATGAAGCTGAAAAAGGGTGCAAGTGATAAAGGTAGTAATAATAACAGAGGAGAGAGACAAGCTAAATTATATTTGAGTCTGAAGAAGGGTCTTGACCCAAAACGTCACCCATTCCTTCTCTCCAGAGATTCTGCCTGTCCTGCATTTTGTGTCTATCTTCGGTTTAAACCAGCATCTGCAGTTCCTTCCTACATACTAAATTTTACCATCTGGATCAGAAAAAAAAAACAGCGTGACCAAAAACATAGAATAAAAATTTGACAACTGGCAAAAAAGTGAATCCAAAAGTTTTTGGCAGGCAAATTAATCCTAAAAGTGTTGCTGGAGCAGTAGAAAGGCTGATTTAAGAACTTAAATAAAATCTACCACTGAAGGCAGAAAGCATGCCTGCATCACCAGAGCAGCATGTGGATGGGTGTTTACTAAGCAAGAGGGCATTACTAAAACTGCAGGAGACCAGTTCAGGATATTGGATACAACAAAATTAAAGGAGAGGTGCCAGAATGCTGACAGCATTTGAAGTACTGAATCAGATGCATTCTACATTATGAAACAAGAATATAATTTCAGTAGAGGATAAAGCTGCTGCCTGAAGATCAGTCGGCTTAATCCCAATGACAGAAACGCTTTACAATTCAATAAAGGAGAAAATTAATAGCCAAATTTATTTGCAGGCCAAAAAAACCCCATTAAAACCAATTGTCACTGGCATACTTGGAAGACTGAATTCACAAGTGAATTTCACCTATGAACTTTATTAGTACAAAATATGTAATTACATTCAACTTCATTGTCTGCACCACACTTTTCAGATGAGTGGCAGAAACAAAACTGATTTACTAAAAACTCAAACTCCACTGAGAAACAAAATGTTTATGATTTATTCTGGTATAATATAAGCTTCAATAAATGTATGTTACTTCTACCTTCATTAGTGGCTTCCATACTTTATGGTCCTGAAAACTAGTCCGAAGCAGTTGTACCGACCTGGACAGACTGTGCAAACATCTAGAAATGGAAATTGGGAAAATATACAAATCTTCGTAAAAATACAGATGTGATCGTCCTTCTGTACAGGAACAAGGATGATCAAATGTTCAAAACCAGTGATTAAAGGGAGACAAAAATGCTGGAGAAACTCAGCGGGTGAGGCAGCATCAATGGAGCGAAGGATAGATAAAGCGCTCCATAGATGCTGCCTCACCCGCTGAGTTTCTCCAGCATTTTTGTCTACCTTCGATTTTTCCAGCATCTGCAGTTCCTTCTTAAACAAAACCAGTGATTAAGTCAGTTATAGAAGACGTACTTCTGATAATATTTGAAGTAGCCAAACCAAACTATTTATTAAAAACGATGATGGTCCTCAGTAGGAGGTCTGGTTTGGCAGACAAGTCAAACAGACATTTGCATTCTTCATTTACGAAGAAGGATATATTTTTAAATTGTTCAGAGAAAACTAAATATTAATGAAGAGGGGGAAAACATAATAATTTAGAAACATTTACAGGGATGAATTGACACAAATCATCATATCCAGATGAAACAAGAACTGTGGGAAGCATTTATTTCAATTACCTAAATCACCTGCATTTGGAGACAGAATGAGAGGACGGGGAGTAGAAACAAATCTTACTACTTAATTAAAGAGTTATGAAAACATCGAAGTGCAGAAAAGCAAGGGTAACAGCAGACTGCAAATAATACACCAAGGATGGAGCAAATGTGCTATATTTTATGTGTTAATAATTAATCATTATTTCTAAAATCTACTTAATCATCTTTTAATAATTTATTTCAATTTTAATATTTTCTTAAATGACACGGTTGAGATGTCAGCACCTGAAGTTTGGCTGCAGAGAGTCATTAAGGTATGTCCTTTCCTGGACCAAATGAGTGAATGCAAGCAGAGAGCACAAAGGGTCGCTTTGAGCAGTCACCGGGTCCAGCAAGATCAGCCCAATATTGCATTAAAGTAGGACATTGTTTGGGAATCTAAATGAAAGGACATATTTCCAAACTGCCAGTTGATATCCAGAAGATTATTTTCCAAAGATGATGCAAAAAAAATGGGAAAGAATCAAAACAAAGTCATCCATTCATCAAAAAAACATACATGACTTTGGGAAGTAAGGAATAAGAAGTGGAGGATAGAAAATGGTCAATTGAAATTAAAAGGAGAGTAGATGTGCAACCAGAACCAGCAGAGAAAATAAATGAAGACGAATGATCTCCATCCCAAAATAAAATTGTCCATTGAACATTTATGGTACTAATCATGAGAGAGAGTTACAGCACTGAAAGATCACAAGGTCACAAGGAAAATTAAGGCTCTTCTGTCAAGCCAATCTACAAGTCTACATATAAACTCAACAATAGCCCTCCTCATAGTGAACAAATTGAAAGCTTGACCACAGAGTTGTCAAACTTTCATTCTAATCATTTTTTGATTAATTATTCAATCACAAAACAATAATTTGCTTCATATTTCCCAATCAAATAAAAGTAATATCAACATTTACATTGTAGGACAGTATACAAGGGCATAACAAGTGTTATGGTTAACAGACCTTCAATCAATTCTTCAATGTTGTAAATGCAAATGCTTAAAATGCAAATTCATGATCAACTACACGCTAATCAACTAATTGTATCACAAATTTTTTTTTTTTAAACATTAATTTATCATTCATCCACATTATCATAGGTTGATTATTAAAAGTTCAGTATCTAATGATGCATTTAAACTTTTGGACAGGTGAGTTTCAATATTCCATACCTGACAGCAGCTAACCGCACTTTGATACTAGACTCAGCTAAGCCAGTCACAATTCGGTCCATCATATTCTCAGTCTCAATTATCTAGAACAAAAAGTTAATAGCAACATAAATAACCAACAGGATATGTGACTGGAGAAATTCACTGAGGCAAAATTAAATTTAGCCATTGTACTTTACTAGAAGTTAAATTATTGTAATTGTGGTTAAGCAAAAAGTGACCAAAATTATTCCAAATGTTTTCATCAATAGATGAAATTATTTCATTTTATACATTGATGACAGAAACTCACATGGCCTAAAGAAGAAAAAGAAAAGAGGTAATCTGTGCCAATCCTTTAACCACACGTTGGGGTCCATTTTATTGTGTTTAGCATCACTTGGGACTATCGATTGCAACATTCTTTTCTGCACCACCCTAAAGTTTTGCTCTCCATTTAAAAGATCACAAATGAGTGATGGTATATGGACACATTGATATGTTCTGTATTCATGCCTACTCTATTCTGTTGTGCCGAAGCAAAGCAAGAATTTCATTGTCCTATCTGGGACACATGACAATAAATTCTCTTGACTTGACTTGACTTAAATCTTTCGGCACCCAAAAGTCAAGACATGATTTTTCTTCATCAGCAGCAGTAGCTGTTTTTACAATGAACTGTGTTTGTGAGAGGCTCTCGTGCAGTGACAACATTGCCTGCTCCTGGGTTTGGTCATTTGATAACCAAAGTAGAGATTGCATTATTCTGATTAGCAATTTATTGCAAATCCTTTTTATAACAGCTCAAGGAAATGATTTAAAAATGGATTAAAAAAAATTATAGTATTTTTGATTTCATAACTAACATATTTATTCTCAAAATGAGATCAAAGTGAAGCATCTCTGGATTAAAACACCTTTCTGCAAACCCTTTTGTACCTGGGGAGGGGTGGACTCACAAAACAATCAAATAAAGATAGAATTATTGGGTGACTTGCAAAGTTTTTAGTTTAGTTTAGTTTAGAGATACAGCACGAAAACAGGCACTTCGACCCACCGAGTCCGCATCGACCAGCGATCCCCGCACATTAACACTATCCTACACACACTAGGGACAATTTTTACATTTACCAAGCCAATTAACAACCTGTATGTCTTTGGCATGTGGGAGGAAACCGAAGATCTCGGAGAAAACCCACGCAGGTCGCGGGGAGAATGTACAAACTCCGTACAGACACCACCCATAGTCGAGATCGAACTCCGATGCTGCATTCGCTGTAAGGCAGCAACTCTACCGCTGCGCCACCGTGTCGCACTAGTTAAGTTACAAACGTTAGGCAACCTTACATAGAAACATAGAAAATGGGTGCAGGAGTAGGCCATATGGCCCTTCAAGCCAGCACCGCCATTCAATATGATCATGTCTGATCATTCCAGCTTTCTCCCCTTACCCCTTGATTCCGGTAGCCCTAAGAGCTCTATCTAAATCTCTTTTGAATACATCCAGTGAATCGACTTCCACAGCCTCCACTGCCTTCTGAGGCAGAGAATTCCACAAATTTACAACTCTCTATGTGAAAAAGCTTTTCCTCATCTCAGTTGTAAATGGCCTACCCCTTATTCTTAAACTGTGGCCCCTGGTTCTGGACTCCCCCAGCATCAGGAACATGTTTCCTGCATCTAGCGTGTTCAATCCCTTAAGAATTTTATATGTTTCTATAAGATCCACTCTCATCCTTCTAACCCAGGTTCACAAAATCCATCCCAGGTTTACAAAAAGCCAGATTCTGTGTAATCTTGATGTGTGAGCTGAGTTATTCTCTCAATTATTCCACAGCTTTCTCAGCACATGCTATTTGAGATGCATAACTCTGCCCCCTCTCCTGACCTGCCTGAATCGTTGTGTGGGAAGGAACTGCAGATACTGGTACACACCGAAGGTAGACACAAAATGCTGGAGTAACTCATCAGGACAGGCAGCATCTCTGGATAGAAAGAATGGATGAGTTTTCGGATCGAGACCCTTCTTCAGACTGAGACTTCAGACTCTCAGTCTGAAGAAGGGTCTCGACCCAAAACGTCACTTATTCCTTCTCGCCAGAGATGCTGCCTGTCCCACTGAGTTACACCAGCATTTTGTGTCTGTCTGATTCATTGTTACCCATGTGCACAGTGGCCTATACTGACCTGGCAGCACAACCACATCTTGAATTGTTTTAAATAATTTGCATTTAACCCACTGCATGAACTTTCCTGATCCTATTCTCCACAAGTCCACTCTACAACCCTTCAACAACTCTTTTCATCCAATGCTCCCCCCACATCCCCAATTAACATCACTTCACACATGCTGCCTGTGCTTTAGCTGGGAGCATCTACCATCTATAGCCCCTTCTGTTCCTACGTCCTGCAAAACCATGCTGAAAGCTTACTTCACCTGCCCCAACGTGTCTTGCATAACTCAATGTCAAATCCATCACATGGAGATCCTGAGGTAACATATTTTTTTTTTTTTTTTTTTTTTTTTTAAGAAGCAAAATTAAATCCTGAAATTAAGATTTTACTAGACCAAGTGCAGACCCGTTGGGTCTGTTTCCCCAACGGCGTTTGCGGGGGGGGGGGGGTTGAGAAGAGGGGAGGGAGGGGAGAGGAGGAGGAGGAAACGGGATAGATTTGGGAGGGAAAGGAGAGCGGGGGAGGGGGTGAGAGATGGGGAGAGAGATGTCGGGGAGGGGGGATGGGGAAGATGGGGAGGAGGGAGAGGGGTGGGGGAGAGAGGGGAAAGAGTGGGGAGGGAGAGTGGAGGGGAAGGGGGAGAGAAGTGGAAGAGTGGGAAGGGAGGGAGGGGTAGGGGGAGTGATGTACCTGCCTTCTCTCCATACCCCCTGATCCCTTTAGCCAACGCAGCCGTTCCCTACCCGTAGCCCCCACTGGGGGGGGGGGGCGGGGGGGGGGGGCGGCATCACACACACTAACCACCCCCACACAAAGAGTTGGAAAAATGTATAAACACCGTTCCCTACCTGTAGCCCCCAGCAGAGACGTGGTCGTCGAAGTTGGGTCCCGGCCGTCTTAAAATAGCGTATCTTGAAGTCGTCGAAGTTGGGTCCGTCTCGGCAACGCGGGGGGGGGGAGGGGTGGCGGGGCGGCATCACACACATGAAGCATCCCCACACACAGAGCCTTAAAAGTGTAATGCCCCAACGCAGCCGTCGCCTACCCGCAGCCCCCACGGGAGACGTGGTCCTCGAAGTAGAGCCGTTCCCGAAAGGCCGTTTTTAAATGGCGTCGCTTGAGGTTGTGCTGCGGGCGCCAGCAGCTGTTATGGTCGCTGGCCAGCAGGAGGCGACAAAATGAGTGAGGGGGGGGGGGGGGGGGGGTGAAGGTTTTAATGAAAAAAATGGACATAAACATAACGAAATGTAATGAGGAGTGGATAGCTGGAAGGGAAAGTGAAATGTCTACCGAAATGTCGGCTTGTATGGGTGAGAAGCCAGTTTGTACTCTGTACTGTCACTATGGCAACGATGTATTTGAGCATTGGGCATTGTGACATCACACGATGGAACGTTCACCATGGGTTTGGGCTCCTGCATAGGCATATGTAAATGAATCCATTCCGATTGGACATCTGTGAGCATTGGGCATTGTGACATCACACAATGGAACGTTCAGCAGGGGCTGGGGCTGAAGCTGAATCTATGAGTGAGAAGCCAGTTTAGTTTTGAAATATTTGGGGGGGGGGGGGGAAGGATTAGATTAAAATGTGTACTTAAACACGACGGAATGTAATGAGGAGAGGATACTTAGAAAGAAAAGTGAAATCTCTACCGAAATGGAAAAGATGTCGGCGATTCTGCGTCCGGTTTCGGAGTTGCAGGGAATCAATGGAAGAAATGTGGCCGGAAGCCAGGCCGGAAGCCGTACATGTAAATGGATCCATTCCGATTGGACGTCCGCGAGCCTCGGGCATCGCGATTGGACGTCCGCGAGCATCGGGCATTGTGACATCGCACGGCGGGAACGAATCGAAAGGCAGGCAGGCAGCCGGACGGATGTCGGACGGATGGGGCTAGAGTTTTATAGAATAACAAATGCAATCCACGACTCCTGTCTTCACAAGCAAAGTCAGAATGACGGTTAGTGAAGAATTCAAACATTTGCTGAGCGTTCAAGATGCTGTGCGCGCGCCTCCTGCACCAAAGGGGGGGGGGGGTGGTGCGTTTGTCGTCACACACAAAGATGAGGAGGGAGAGGGGGAAGAGTGTGGAGGGAGGGGGGGTGTGGGATCGGAGGTGGAGAGGGGTGTGGGGGTCTAAGCTATTGCAGTAAAGTAAACAGTGTCACTAATGCCAGCGTGTTGTAGAGTAATTAGTCGTTAAGAAATAAGCTCGGTGCTTCCTGTGAAAACCTACCGGTACTCGCGGTAAAGTGAAGAAGCGGTCTCAATTAATAAGCGGCCGATTGGCGATCGTGGAGGCGAGGATCATATCTGTGGCCGGGCAGGGGGGGGGGGGGGGGGGGTGGTCGTCAGTATTGTTAGTTTGCTCGTTTTCGGACCATGATAACGGGAGAAAAAGGGAGTGAAATTGATTGCTATTTGCCGCGAGTTCGTAAGTTACGCGATCGGAGCATTTTGTCCCTGCATGTTTTCGCATGAAGCTCCGAGATTATCTGTTATAGACTAATAACTGTACAACAGGCTGGCATTAGTGACAATGTTCAATTCACCGCGTTATAGTTCAGGCCCTCAATTTCATGAATGAATGTCTGAGTAAGTGAGTGAGTGAGTGAATGAATAAGGAATGAATGAATGAATGAATGAATCTATTAACGTTATAAAGGGTGCAATTAGATTAATTAAAGTCCATACAGTTAGATGTTCATAAATTCCGGCCTTTAGTCTTTCCTTTCAGGTAGGTGATTCATGGGTTCATTTGTGTTCCAGCACATCAGCATGGACCTTGTTCTCTTGCATTTTTATCCACTTCGCAGCACTTTCTTCTGTCTTTTTTTATGTTTTTTGCACTAAATACAATGAAGCTGCTGCAAGTTTCCATGACATTTATTCCACAGAACAACACATTTGAATCTCCAGTAAAACAGGCATCTGTGAAGCCCTCTCAGCCATTTTGTGTGCTGGCCTGAAACAAAGCGCGTGATTGGCCAACTGGCAGACAACTCAATGTCAAACGTGCATTGATTGGAATATTAAAATCTCGACATATTGTTCGTTCTTCTCTAATTTAATTAAGTTGTGCATGTGTTGTTCATATCGAGTTTCAGGGGTTTGAAACACGTTAATATTTTTACACAATATGTGAACATCTCATGTTGTTTTGAAAGCTCCTCGGCTCACAGGCTATTCTCTGTACGGTAACTATGGCAACGATGTCTTTGAGCATCGGGGCTTGTGTGGGTGATAAGCCAGTTTAGTTTTGAAGTATTGGGGGGGGGGGGGGGGATGTTATCCATTAAAAACGTGCGCTTAAACACGACGGAATGAAATGAGAAGCGCATACTTAGAAAGAAAAGCGAAATCTCTGACGAAGGGGAAAAGACGTGGGCGGTCCTGCGGCCCCCAATAGCCCCCAATGGGGGGGGGGGGGGCCTCACACACACTAACCACCCCCACACACAGAGTTGGAAAAGTGCATAAATACCGTTCCCTACCTGTAGCCCCCAGGGGAGTTTTGGTCGTCGAAGTCGGGTCCCTGCCGTCTTAAAATAGCGTATCTTGAAGTCGTCGAAGTCGGGTCCGTCTCGGCAACGCGTGGGGGGGGGTGGTGGGGGGGTTCGCGGTGCGGCATCACACACACGAAGCTTCGACACACACAGAGCCTTAAAAGTGTAAATGCCCGACCTCTTTTCCGTTTTTCTCTAATTTAATTAAGATGTGCAGGTGGTGTTCTTATCGAGGTTCAGGGGTGAATGACGTAAATATTTTCACACAATATGGGAACATCTCATGTTGTCTTGAAGGCTCCTCGGCCCACATCTGACTCTCTGTACTGTCACTATGGCAACGATGTCTATGAGCACTGGGCATTGTGACATCACACGATGGAACGTTCACCATTGGCTGGGGCTCCTGCATAGGCATATGTAAATGGGTCCATTCCGATTGGGCATCTGTGAGCATCGGGCATTGTGACATCACACGATGGAATGTTCTCCAATGGCTGGGGCTGGTGATGGCATATGTAAATGGATCCATTCCGATTGGTCATCTGTGAGCATTGGGCATTGTGACATCACACGATGGAATGTTCAGCAGGGGCTGGTGCTGGTGAGGCTTGTGTGGGTGAGAAGCCAGTTTAGTTGTGAGATTTTTGGGGGGGGGGGGGGGGGGTGGGTAAGGTTTTGATTTAAAACGTGCGCTTAAACACGACGGAATGGAATGAGAAGCGCATACTTAGAAAGAAAAGCGAAATCTCTGCCGAAGTTGAAAAGACGCGGGCGGTCCTGCGTCCGGTTTTGGAGTTGCGGAGAATCAAAGGGAGCGCGCCAGCAAAGGGAGTGGGCCAGGCTGCCGGACGGACGGCCGGACGGAGTTCCGTTTCGGAATCTGGGGCGAGAGTTTTATATAATAACTAGACCAAGTGCAGACCCGTTGGGTCTGTTTCCCCAACGGCGTTTTTGGGGGGGGGGGGGGGGGGTGAGAAACTTCTATAAACATTGTACTACCGTGTACCGATCTGGCTGTATTTTGGCAACTTCCTCTCGTCTCTTGTGCTGTTCTGCTCATTACTGCTTCTCAACGTTGCTTTGTGTTGTTCCTTGAACATCCAGCAACTCGATTGCTCCCATCTCTTTGCATGATGAAAAAAAAAGAGAAAGATATTTATCACGATGTAGATATTCATAAATTTGTAAAGGTAATTTCATCTATTGTAGACATTTATAAACTTCTTAAGACAATTATGTATATAAATGCATTTACCTATAATTTAAAAAAAAAACATTACACAATTATGTACCATTTTGTATTTAATTTGGAAGCTTATTGTTGTGTCTCTTGTTCCATGCAAACTTCCAATAATTTTTGAAGCTCCTCAAGAGGTTCAGTCCTTTCTTGTTCTGTCTCTTGTTCACTTCTGCTCCATGCTGCTTCTCAACATCTCTTTACAGTGTCCATTCACCATCATGCAACTTGTTTGCTCCTGCTTCTGGGCATGAATTTAAAAAAAGGAGATATTTATTTCAATGTAGATATTTATAAAATTCTATCTGTCAATCCATCAACATACAAATAAAAAAGAGTTTTTGTATCATATACCAATTTCGGTGTTTTCTATCAATTTCTTGTTGTGTTGCTTGTTCCCTACTGTCCTTCATTTATTTCTCGCAGATCCCAAAGACGTTCAGTCTAAATATCTCGGATCCAGAAATGAGGCGACAGTGACAGCTCTAGACAAAAAGGCAGCATTTGAATGGTATTAGGGCATTCTGATAAAACTGAAGTAAATTTGTATCATGGATAAAAAAAAACAATGCACGGGTCTGAAATAATCTCAAATACTGACCTTTCATCCATCTTAAGATCTGAAGTTGATTTTCACTGATGGTTACAGAATTTTCAATTCCACTGCAACTCCTGGGAAAATGCAGTCAATCCTTACAAACAAAATAACTCGACAATAGACCAAAGTGGAAAGTAACACTCATGTCAAACAACAGAAAAGGTAACGATAATTTCCTACAAGGCAGAAATTAACCACATAACCTTGATACGCAATGCCATTACCAACACCAAATCCTCAAACATCAATATCTCGTCAATCATCATTTACTCAATAATTGACTCAACAATTGAACTGTACCTGATACATATACCCTAGATGTGCAAGCCTGTAGTTTTATATCCTGCAGCAAATAATCCATCTGCAAGCTTTATCGTGAAGCATGAGAACAGCTCCAGCAACTTTCGATCCAAAAATCAAATACAACTGTTAAGATTTTACATGTCACTTAATGTGTCCTTGAAGCTTTTTCTGAGGCAGCATTTTAAACTTTTGTGTGCAGAAATGCGATTCCTGTGTTAAACATCCCTTGTTGAACTGAGGAGCAATAATCAAAAGTGTCGAAACTCTGGACATTCAGTTCCTTCCTGCATCGCTTTTTGCCTTCAGTTTTGCCTACTTTCATTGACTTTAGGAAAATTTGAGCACTTAATGCAGCAGTCATTTCTCAACAAAGCATTTGTTTAATCACAACATTCCTGGTTGATGTCCCATCTTTCAGGAACACTTTTACTTGTTCCTTCACCTTTCCTCTGCTAAGAGCTACATATAGTTGGCCATGTTGAAATACTGGTTTCTCAAGGTATATCAAGACCTTCTCCATGGTTTGTCCTTGTGCCTTATGAATTGTCATTGCAAAACTCGACAGAATAGGGAATTGGCTCCGCCTAATGGGAATGTTTTCATCTTCTGTCAAATTGATCTTCATCCTAGGAATTAGAACAATATCTTCTTTGTAGGCCCCCATGTTGATTCTAGCAACTATGAGATTATTGTGTAGCTGTTCTACAATCAACCTCGTTCCATTGCATAGCTTTGGGGGTTGCAAGTTTCTGATTAAAACAATTGGAGATCCTTTCTTCAACTCCAATTTGTGTGGTGGTAAACCACAAATCTCGACTGAATCGAGGAATTCCGTTGGGAAGTGAGTTGAATTTGTTCCGTCAGTGACAGAATTGAAAGAATAGTACTCCCTCATGGTTCCAGGGAAGCGTCTGACACACGCAGAATTGATTCTTCTCATCGTATCATTGTGAGGAACCAAGATACAATTGTTAGAGAATAATGTTGCAGGGTGGTCAAATGCTGGATAGATATAATCAATGCAGTCATCCAGTGTTCTTGCTGAGAGAACCATGTCTTCTGGAATGTTAATTTCATTGTCTTCATTCTTTGCAATCTTGTCCTCTCCTACATCCAACAAAAATTTAGAATACTCACCCTTTCCTTCGCTCAATCGCATATTTCTCTTCAATTCAAACTTTGTGAAAGTCCGCCACAAGTACGATGTCTTGATGCAGGCGTTTTGAACATCAATATCACTTCCCATCTTCACTACAGGAAGGAGTTGTCTAAAATCACCACAACAAATGGTAAGAATTCCGCCAAAATGATCCTTTTTGCGGCATACATCTTGAAGAGTTCTGTCCACCGCTTCAAAGCACTCCCTCCTAATCATTGGACACTCATCCCAAACAATGAGCTTCACTCTCCTGAAGAAATCTCCCGTTTTAGAGTTGCTGTTGATGTTGCATGTTGAATCCTCCGTCACATGGATAGGTATCTTGAATCGTGAATGTGCAGTTCTTCCACCAGGCATTAATGTGGCTGCGATACCAGACGATGCTACAGCAATGGCAATTTGACCTTGAGCTCTAACCGTGGAGAGGATCAAATTTATGATAAATGTTTTTCCTGTTCCTCCTGGTGAGTCAATGAAAATCATTGAAGATAGATCCCTCTGCAAGTAGTCGCACACATGGTCATAAACTTCTCTCTGCTCAGCATTCAGCAGAGGCTCATTCTCATCAACAAATCGCTGTTGTTCTGATCTATTGTAATTCAATTCATTAAGTAAATCAACATTTTCACCATCAATGTCCATCCTTTCATTTCTTGGTCGGGGCAAGGTAAAATTTTCCAGTGTGGTGTTGCAATTCTCAAGCTTGTCCTGAATATAAAAGAGAGCCTGATCATGATGTCTGTCATCAATTGTGATATTCTGACCACTTTTTCTTCTTCGCTCGCTTTCAAGGTAATCCTCAGACATGCAATTCTTGAAGCGATCCCATAATTGTAGAGGATCATTGATGTCAGTATTTGTCAGCAGAACAACAAACAAATCCCTGATTGCCCTGGGGAGTCTTGTCATTTCAGCATCTTCCATTGTTTGTTGCCAATGGTCGTCAGCTTCCAACAAACCTCTTTCTCTGCAGACGTCTTTGAAGGAAGGAAGAATTACTCCATTATGTGTCTTCAAGGACTCGAAAGACACTGGTCCTTTCACGTGATGCAGAAGCAGTCTCATGTAGAAGAGGTCACCTAGTTTTGGAGAAATGACATGTATTCGTCCAAGAACGTTGACTTCAAAAATACCTGGGAAGTTATCCACACTCTTTCCAACCTTCCTTCTTTGCCATCTCTTGCTGCTCCATGTATAAAATCGAGGTACATCAACGTACAATAGTGTTCTTGCAAACGGATCTTCAGAACTCAATCGAACAAATTCAGTCAAAGTGGTTCTCGCAATTCCATCATTCATCCCTTGCTGAGCAGCATCAAAAAATACTTGTTGTTGGTCTGGTAGATGTATATCAAGTCGAATGACAGGGGGGTGTCTCTCATGAGTAAGAAATCCAAGGACTGATGCCCCTGCCTCTGAAGGACCAATGTATCTTCCATTCAGGTACTGTTTAATCTCGTCATTTACGTTAATTCCAAAAGCTGCCTGATCACATCCCTTCAAGGTGTACTTGATGACGTATTTGATTGACTGTACAGAGCAGCATATTTCGACGTTGAGGTGACATTTGAAAGCCTTCAATAGTTCTGCATTATAGGGCACAACCCAATTAGAAGTAATAGTCTTTAACGAACGTCCTTCTTGATGTCCCTGAAATCCTCCCATTGCGGGAGATCTTCTCCTGTACAGAGGATACGAATCATCTCCATACATTGTGCTTTCGACAAATGGCTTTGGGAATCTCTTGGTGCATCTTCCTTCCTTCCAACATCGAGATGTGGCCTTGCAGAACGGTCCATGGATCATGTGCTTGAGTACCAATTTATGCAGCTCAGGATCTGCTTGTGGGTCTGGAATTTCAGCTTGCACAAATCTTTCATATTGTTGAGGTCTTGGCTTACTCGCTTCATCAAGCCAAAGCAGACAATGGAAATGAGGCAGGCCTCTCTTCTGATATTCCATAGTCAAGATGAAAGCAATACAGTTTCCAAAGAAGCCATCTGGTCCAGTGACGGTCTTCATGAATATTTTTCTTTTCAGCTCGAATACTCTTGCTATTAATTCCGGTCTATCAGACGGCTGCTGATTTGGAAAGAGGCACTGTCGGATCTCGCTCCAATTTGGATTGCAGGTCATTGTAATGAAGAATGCAGCAGTACCATACTTCCGAACATACATCATGGCGTCCTGGCATCGTCCCATCATATATCTGGGACCACCGACAAATGTTGAAGAGAGGATGATGCGCCTTCAAATGTTTTCCAAGTTATCATCATCATGTAATGCATCCGTCAGTCCTTTGTACGTCGTTGACCTCAACGATACCTGATTCATGCGAATATAATTCAGTCTATCACCTTCAATTTTAGCCGCCATATCTACAAGATATTGTTGGAAGAGTCGTCCTCCTCTCAAAAGCTGGTTGAATTCATTGTCACGATTCATGATCCTATATGCATAATATCGCATTAGTGTCAATTTTCTGCCGGTACTCATTTGGAGTTGTGAATGCCATCCGTCATCACCAAGTGGAAAGAAAAGGATGTATTGAAAACTGTCATAAGACCTATGGGACTCTGAAATGATTTGCAGACCTCCTTCTGCTCCTCCTCTTCCTCTACTTCTCAAGACAATGTGGCGTGATGTTGCCACAGGCTCATTACTGTTTGCTATGAGGACGGCAACTTCATTTGCAGTTTGCGTGTTAAACCTCCGTTCATGTTGGAAAGGTGGCCGATAATTGGGATCAATAACGATTGATGCCTCCGGTAAATCTCTAATTCTCTCCATCGCCATCACAAGTGAATGAATGTAAGGGTTGTTTAGTCTTATCATGTTTTCAAGCGTTTCAACAGTGTCCCTTTGAATACCAGCATCTTGGAGTATACTCATTCGCAACCCAATGCTATCTTGCGGGTCCATGAAATAGATTTGTAAGAATTTATTTTGTTGATCTTGGTCAGGCATCAAAGAACCAATGAAATGATGAATCTGGCCTTGAATGATCACTGAAGGATTCCATCCATGTGACATCACTTCCTTGGCACCAAATGACGTGAATTGAAAGAGACAATTGTATTGTCTAATATTCTTTTGGAACTCATGTGCTTGTGGCGTGTGGGGTGTGGGGGTCTAAGCTATTGCAGTAAAGTAAACAGTGTCACTAATGCCAGCGTGTTGTAGAGTAATTAGTCGTTAAGAAATAAGCTCGGTGCTTCCTGTGAAAACCTACCGGTACTCGCGGTAAAGTGAAGAAGCGGTCTCAATTAATAAGCGGCCGATTGGCGATCGTGGAGGCGAGGATCATATCTGTGGCCGGGCAGGGGGGGGGGGGGGGGGGGGGGGGGGTGGTCGTCAGTATTGTTAGTTTGCTCGTTTTCGGACCATGATAACGGGAGAAAAAGGGAGTGAAATTGATTGCTATTTGCCGCGAGTTCGTAAGTTACGCGATCGGAGCATTTTGTCCCTGCATGTTTTCGCATGAAGCTCCGAGATTATCTGTTATAGACTAATAACTGTACAACAGGCTGGCATTAGTGACAATGTTCAATTCACCGCGTTATAGTTCAGGCCCTCAATTTCATGAATGAATGTCTGAGTAAGTGAGTGAGTGAGTGAATGAATAAGGAATGAATGAATGAATGAATGAATCTATTAACGTTATAAAGGGTGCAATTAGATTAATTAAAGTCCATACAGTTAGATGTTCATAAATTCCGGCCTTTAGTCTTTCCTTTCAGGTAGGTGATTCATGGGTTCATTTGTGTTCCAGCACATCAGCATGGACCTTGTTCTCTTGCATTTTTATCCACTTCGCAGCACTTTCTTCTGTCTTTTTTTATGTTTTTTGCACTAAATACAATGAAGCTGCTGCAAGTTTCCATGACATTTATTCCACAGAACAACACATTTGAATCTCCAGTAAAACAGGCATCTGTGAAGCCCTCTCAGCCATTTTGTGTGCTGGCCTGAAACAAAGCGCGTGATTGGCCAACTGGCAGACAACTCAATGTCAAACGTGCATTGATTGGAATATTAAAATCTCGACATATTGTTCGTTCTTCTCTAATTTAATTAAGTTGTGCATGTGTTGTTCATATCGAGTTTCAGGGGTTTGAAACACGTTAATATTTTTACACAATATGTGAACATCTCATGTTGTTTTGAAAGCTCCTCGGCTCACAGGCTATTCTCTGTACGGTAACTATGGCAACGATGTCTTTGAGCATCGGGGCTTGTGTGGGTGATAAGCCAGTTTAGTTTTGAAGTATTGGGGGGGGGGGGGGGGTATGTTATCCATTAAAAACGTGCGCTTAAACACGACGGAATGAAATGAGAAGCGCATACTTAGAAAGAAAAGCGAAATCTCTGACGAAGTGGAAAAGACGTGGGCGGTCCTGCGGCCCCCAATAGCCCCCAATGGGGGGGGGGGGGGGGGGCCTCACACACACTAACCACCCCCACACACAGAGTTGGAAAAGTGCATAAAGACCGTTCCCTACCTGTAGCCCCCAGGGGAGATTTGGTCGTCGAAGTCGGGTCCCTGCCGTCTTAAAATAGCGTATCTTGAAGGCGTCGAGGTCGGGTCCGTCTCGGCAACGCGTGGGGGGGGTGGTGGGGGGCTTCGCGGTGCGGCATCACACACACGAAGCTTCGACACACACAGAGCCTTAAAAGTGTAAATGCCCGACCTCTTTTCCGTTTTTCTCTAATTTAATTAAGATGTGCAGGTGGTGTTCTTATCGAGGTTCAGGGGTGAATGACGTAAATATTTTCACACAATATGGGAACATCTCATGTTGTCTTGAAGGATCCTCGGCCCACATCTGACTCTCTGTACTGTCACTATGGCAACGATGTCTATGAGCACTGGGCATTGTGACATCACACGATGGAACGTTCACCATTGGCTGGGGCTCCTGCATAGGCATATGTAAATGGGTCCATTCCGATTGGGCATCTGTGAGCATCGGGCATTGTGACATCACACGATGGAATGTTCTCCAATGGCTGGGGCTGGTGATGGCATATGTAAATGGATCCATTCCGATTGGTCATCTGTGAGCATTGGGCATTGTGACATCACACGATGGAATGTTCAGCAGGGGCTGGTGCTGGTGAGGCTTGTGTGGGTGAGAAGCCAGTTTAGTTGTGAGATTTTTGGGGGGGGGGGGGGGGGGTGGGTAAGGTTTTGATTTAAAACGTGCGCTTAAACACGACGGAATGGAATGAGAAGCGCATACTTAGAAAGAAAAGCGAAATCTCTGCCGAAGTTGAAAAGACGCGGGCGGTCCTGCATCCGGTTTTGGAGTTGCGGAGAATCAAAGGGAGCGCGCCAGCAAAGGGAGTGGGCCAGGCTGCCGGACGGACGGCCGGACGGAGTTCCGTTTCGGAATCTGGGGCGAGAGTTTTATATAATAACTAGACCAAGTGCAGACCCGTTGGGTCTGTTTCCCCAACGGCGTTTGCGGGGGGGGTGGGGGGTTGAGAAGAGGGGAGGGAGGGGAGAGGAGGAGGAGTAAACGGGATAGATTTGGGAGGGAAAGGAGAGCGGGGTAGGGGGTGAGAGATGGGGAGAGAGATTTCGGGGAGGGGGATGGGGAAGATGGGGAGGAGGGAGAGGGGTGGGGGAGAGAGGGGAAAGAGTGGGGAGGGAGAGTGGAGGGGAAGGGGGAGAGAAGTGGAAGAGTGGGGAGGGAGGGAGCGGTAGGGGGAGTGATGTACCTGCCTTCTCTCCATAACCCCTGATCCCTTTAGCCAACGCAGCCGTTCCCTACCCGTAGCCCCCACTGGGGGGGGGGTGGGGGGCGGCATCACACACACTAACCACCCCCACACACAGAGTTGGAAAAGTGTATAAAGACCGTTCCCTACCTGTAGCCCCCAGCGGAGACGTGGTCGTCGAAGTCGGGTTCCGGCCGTCTTAAAATAGCGTATCTTGAAGTCGTCGAAGTCGGGTCCGTCTCGGCAACGCGGGGGGGGGGGGTGGCGGGGCGGCATCACACACACGAAGCATCCCCACACACAGAGCCTTAAAAGTGTAATGCCCCAACGCAGCTGTTGCCTACCCGCAGCCCTCACGGGAGACGTGGTCCTCGAAGTAGAGCCGTTTCCGAAAGGCCGTTTTTAAATGGCGTCGCGTGAGGTTGTGCTGCGGGTGCCAGCAGCCGTTATGGTCGCTGGCCAGCAGGAGGCGACAAAATGAGTGAGGGGGGGGGGGGGAGGAGAAGGTTTTAATGAAAAAAATGGACATAAACATAACGAAATGTAATGAGGAGTGGATAGCTGGAAGGGAAAGTGAAATGTCTACCGAAATGGCTGCTTGTACGGGTGAGAAGCCAGTTTTTATATGAAAAACTGGGGGGGGGGGGCAGGAGGCATTACACTTTTGCGTTGGGGCATTACACTTTTAAGTGGTGAAAGTTCTGACATAACAGGAATCAGCCTGGTGAACCTTCTCTGTACTCCCTCTCTATGGCAACGATGTCTTTGAGCATTGGGCATTGTGACATCACACGATGGAACGTTCACCATTGGCTGGGGCTCCTGCATAGGCATATGTAAATGCATCCATTCCGATTGGACTTATGTGAAGATTGGGCATTGTGACATCACACGATGGAACGTTCAGCAGGGGCTGGGGCTGAAGCTGAATCTATGAGTGAGAAGCCAGTTTATTTTTGAAATATTGGGGGGGGGGGGGTTAGGATTTGATTTAAAACGTACACTTAAACACGACATATTGTTCGTTCTTCTCTAATTTAATTAAGTTGTGCATGTGTTGTTCACATCGAGTTTCAGGGGTTTGAAACACGTTAATATTTTTACACAATATGTGAACATCTCATGTTGTTTTGAAAGCTCCTCGGCTCACAGGCTATTCTCTGTACGGTAACTATGGCAACGATGTCTTTGAGCATCGGGGCTTGTGTGGGTGATAAGCCAGTTTAGTTTTGAAGTATTGGGGGGGGGGTATGTTATCCATTAAAAACGTGCGCTTAAACACGACGGAATGAAATGAGAAGCGCATACTTAGAAAGAAAAGCGAAATCTCTGACGAAGTGGAAAAGACGTGGGCGGTCCTGCGGCCCCCAATAGCCCCCAATGGGGGGGGGGGGGGGCCTCACACACACTAACCACCCCCACACACAGAGTTGGAAAAGTGCATAAAGACCGTTCCCTACCTGTAGCCCCCAGGGGAGATTTGGTCGTCGAAGTCGGGTCACTGCCGTCTTAAAATAGCGTATCTTGAAGTCGTCGAAGTCTGGTCCGTCTCGGCAACGCGTGGGGGGGGTGGTGGGGGGGTTCGCGGTGCGGCATCACACACACGAAACTTCGACACACACAGAGCCTTAAAAGTGTAAATGCCCGACCTCTTTTCCGTTTTTCTCTAATTTAATTAAGATGTGCAGGTGGTGTTCTTATCGAGGTTAAGGGGTGAATGACGTAAATATTTTCACACAATATGGGAACATCTCATGTTGTCTTGAAGGCTCCTCGGCCCACATCTGACTCTCTGTACTGTCACTATGGCAACGATGTCTATGAGCACTGGGCATTGTGACATCACACGATGGAACGTTCACCATTGGCTTGGGCTCCTGCATAGGCATATGTAAATGGGTCCATTCCGATTGGGCATCTGTGAGCATCGGGCATTGTGACATCACACGATGGAATGTTCTCCAATGGCTGGGGCTGGTGATGGCATATGTAAATGGATCCATTCCGATTGGTCATCTGTGAGCATTGGGCATTGTGACATCACACGATGGAATGTTCAGCAGGGGCTGGTGCTGGTGAGGCTTGTGTGGGTGAGAAACCAGTTTAGTTGTGAGATTTTTGGGGGGCGGGGGGGGGGGGGTGGGTAAGGTTTTGATCTTAAACGTGCGCTTAAACACGACGGAATGGAATGAGAAGCGCATACTTAGAAAGAAAAGCGAAATCTCTGCCGAATATGAAAAGACGCGGGCGGTCCTGCGTCCGGTTTTGGAGTTGCGGAGAATCAAAGGGAGCGCGCCAGCAAAGGGAGTGGGCCAGGCTGCCGGACGGACGGCCGGACGGAGTTCCGTTTCGGAATCTGGGGCGAGAGTTTTATATAATAATAGATAGATAGATAGATAGATAGATATAACTTGTCTAATATTATCTAATTTATCAATTATCCTTCTCAAAATATAACAATTTTTTCTTATTCTAAGTTCAGCACAAAAATATGAATTCCCATTTAGGAATACAATTTCCAGTACTGCACATCTCTTGAGAGTCAGAGACACTAACACCTGGATTTCACCATCTCATTACAATCTCCAACATCTCTTTCCAGAAATTGGCAGCACATCAGCTTTCAATACATTGTTTCAGGACAATTCTCGCAAGCCCTCCACACTCCATTCCCAATCAAGACTTCAAATAGAATTTATTTTTCAATACGATTGGAATCTTGAGTATAAAGATAAGGCTACATTTCTGTTACGGATCAACCATCTAACCATTAACAACAGGTGGAAGCAGAATCCATTCCTTGAATGGGATTAGAGAAGCACTGGGTTTTTACAATAACCCCGCAGCTTTCATGGTTCTTTGCTGGAGCTAGCTCAGCCACAAGCCAAATTTAAATTCACAGAGAATGGAGAAACAAGGAACTGCAGGTGCAGGTGTACAAAAAGGTAAAAAGTGCCAGAGCATCTCTGCAGGTTAGGCATCATCTCTGGAGAACATAGATAGGTGATGTTTCTGGTTGCGACCATTCTTCAAACTGTGAATCAACTCTGTGTGACAATCAGTCTTAAAAAGGATCCCAACCGAAAATATCACCTCTCCAAGTTCTCCAGAGAAGCTGCCTGACCCTCCGAGGTACTCCAGCGCTGTGTATCTTAAATTTTTTTTTTACTATTTATCAAGCATTGACCTCTGGTTTGCCAGTCGAAAAACAATCACAAGGCTAGTCTATCATTTTAAACCAAGGCAGCAGTATTTTACCCCCAAATATTTCTTCCACCATGTGATTTTAAAAAGAGAATTAATTAATTGCAGGATGTATTCAGCGGTGTTTGTTGCTAAACTTTGCATGTTGTATCTTTCAGGACAGGCCCCTGTTATGCAGAGGAGTGATGAGAATCACTGGAAATTTTTGATTCTTAGGTAGAACAGATTAAACCCAATCCTCAGAGGTATCCTTGACAAAATCAAGGGATATGGGGTTAGTGCAGGCCCTTGGCATTGAAGGAAATAATCAACCATGATCGTATCAAATGATTTGTCAGGCATGGGGCACTTGATTCTATTCCTTTCAATAAAAGTACCAGTTTCAACTCAAATAGTACTACCACTTGAAAAGAATTTATGGACATAGCAGAAAAAGTGCAAAAGCAAACTTCATATTTATTAATATGTACATCCCTGAAAAGCTGAATGAAAATCCATAAATTATAACAGATATGGATTCATCAAGTTGTTGGTTAGATTTGTAGTTATGCACAAATTTTATCATTAGCATTGTTTTTTGTTTAAATTTTAAGTTATTTTTTAGTAACTAACTCTAAATTTAGAGTTTATAGTCTTTCTAAATATACACGTTTTTTCAGTGCTCAAAGAAACATACGTTAACATGTCTACATCTTAAAGGTTAACATGTCTCTTCAAATGCTTGAGACTCACAGTATTTCCATTTATCAAGCTATTTTTATTTCTAATTTCCATCAGTTGTATTTTAATTTATCTAATTTCAACATTAAATTAACACCCTTAAACAATCAATTTCATTATAACTAGAAATTCAGTTCAATGGAAACGAGAATGACAGAAAATTAGAGTGCTAAATGTGCTGAAGAATGACAACAATAGCTGTAGGAGAATACTCTTAACAAATTCGCACAATGCACTGTTTTCTCGCTAGATAAATTGGAAGGTAAGTTTTTGTTTGCGTGTTTCTCGTCTTCAAAATTGTCTGGAGTCATGGTGAGTGAGGAAAGGCCGCATTAATCTACATCTAAATGAGCTCACGTTCTGCGGCAAATGGACTCAAATATTAAAAACTTTGGTGGATATCTCAGATTTCAATATGAAGACAGACAGAAAGTGCAAACTGCATATCTTCACCGAAAAGTGTGTGTACATGTGATTATTAGAAATCCTCCATATTTTGTAGTGGCAAACAGCTTTCAACACTTAATGCTACCATGCTCATGAAAGTGCAATTTGTCTATTATATGCAAGAGCTAATAAAATATAGCAATGATATAAAAATGGTTAAATGCACTAAAGCAACAATCCTTATGCTTCTTTTATATGATGACTACTGCTAGGAAGTTCCACAATCTATCAATAACCAGGGCCAGATATGACTCAAGTATCTGACTCAGATATGACACACAGAAGGATCGCCGACTGCAATGCCATGGTCCTCACCGAAACATGGCTCAGCGGCAACATCCCAGACAACGCCATCGAGCTGGAGGGGCGCACTGTCTTCAGGGCCGACAGATCAGTGGAGGACTCCGGTAAGACCAAGGGCGGCGGACTGTGCATTTATGTGAATAACACATGGTGCACGGACGTTGTTAGGATTGGTAGTCACTGCTCTGCTGATCTGGAACACCTGATGATAAAGTGCAGGCCCTTCTATCTGCCCAGGGAATTCACATTGACTGTTATCACTGCAGTCTATGTACCCCCGGACGCTAATGCCAGGCTAGCAATGGAAGAGCTGCAAGCTGCTATCAGCAAACATCTATCTGCTCACCCAGAGGGGGCATTTATTGATGCGGGTGATTTCAACCACTCCGACCTTAAGACTGTACTCCCCAGGTTCCATCAGCATGTTTCCTGCCCAACCAGAGGAAACAATATTCTGCACTTAGTTTATACTAATATTACTGAAGCCTACAAAGCCCTCCCCCTCCCCCACCTTGGTCAGTCTGACCACCTCTCTCTGTTCCTGCTCCCCAAATACACACCTCTGATCAGACGTGTGAAACCTACCATGAGGACAGTGAAGGTTTGGCCTGAGTGGGCTGTCTCTGTTTTACAGCAGCAGTTTCAGCAGACAGACTGGAGTCTGTTTGCTACTCAGTCCACCTTCAATTCACAAGTGGACATCAACTCATACACCTCAACAGTTATGGACTATATAAAATTCTGCACCGATAATGTCACCACCCACAAAGAGATAAAGGCCTTCCCTAACCAGAAGCCGTGGATGAGCAGGGAGGTCAGACTCTTACTGAAGGCTCGCGATGCCGCTTTCAGATCTGGCGACGCTGAGGGATACAGCTCATCCAGGGCCAATCTGAAAATGGGAAACAGGAATGCCAAACTCAATCACAAACGGCGGATTGAGGAGCACTTCCATAACAACTCTGACCCCAGGCGCATGTGGCAAGGAATCAAATCCCTTGCCGATTACCAGAAAGTTAACACCCCCCCCCCCAGACAACGCCACCCTTCCTGACGAGCTAAACCATTTCTATGCTCGCTTTGACCGGGACAACAAAACCCCAGCCATCAAAGTTGCTCCACCCCCGAATGAACAACCCCTCAGTCTCTCCACCTCTGCTGTACAAGATGCACTGAGCAAGGTGAATGAGCGCAAAGCTGCCGGCCCCGATGGCATCCTTGGCCGGGTGCTTAGGGCATGTGCTGGACAACTATCCCCAGTCTTCACCGACATTTTCAATCTCTCACTGGCCCAGGGTGTTGTCCCCACTTGCCTCAAGACATCAACCATCGTGCCAGTGCCCAAACAGTCAGCCACAGGGAGTCTCAACGATTTCCGCCCAGTGGCACTCACCCCTGTCATTGCTAAGTGCTTTGAGCGGCTGATCTTGGCTCACCTCAAAGCCAGCCTCACCCCCATACTGGACCCCCAACAGTTTGCCTACCGGACCAACAGGTCTACAGAGGACGCCATAGCGGCGGCCCTACACTCTGCCCTGACCCACCTGGACAACAACAACTCCTACATCAGGTTGCTGTTCATTGATTTCAGCACTGCCTTTAACACTGTCATCCCCGCCAGCTTGATCACCAAACTCAGCGGACTTGGCATCTCCACCTCCCTCTGCAACTGGACACTGGATTTCCTCACCAACAGACCACAGTCTGTTAGGGTCAACAACCTCACCTCCACCACTATAACACTAAACACCGGCGTGCCACAGGGCTGTGTGCTCAGCCCTCTCCTCTACTCCCTCTTCACCCACGACTGCATCCCTAAGTACGGATCCAACGCCATCATTAAGTTTGCTGACGACACCACGGTGGTAGGACTGATCAGCGACAACGATGAATCAGCCTACAGAGAGGAGGTCCAGCACCTGACAACCTGGTATGCCAACAATAACCTCGTCCTCAATTCCAAGAAGACGAAGGAAATTATTGTCGACTTCAGGAAGGTCAGAGGAGGCAGTCATACCCCCATCCATATAAACGGGACTGAGGTGGAGCGCATCTCCAGCTACAAATTCCTCGGGGTACATATCTCGGAGGATTTGTCCTGGTCCCTCAACACCTCCAAGCTGATCAAAAAGGCACAACTGCGCCTTTACTTCCTGAGGAGGCTCAAGAAAGCCCACCTGTCCCCCCAGATCCTGACCAACTTCTACCGCTGTACCATCGAGAGCATCCTGACCACATGCTTCACGGTATGGTACAGCAGCTGCACTGTTGCGGACAGTAAGGCACTACAACGGGTGGTGAAAACCGCGCAGCACATCATCGGTGCCCCGCTCCCTGCCATGGATGCCCTCCACCGAAAACGGTGTCTGAGACGGGCTGGGAAGATCATTAAAGACCCCTCCCACCCCAACCATGGACTGTTTGCCCTCCTCCCATCAGGGAGGCGGTACAGGAGCCTCAGGTCTCGTACCAGCAGGATGAGGAACAGCTTCTACAATTATACCATCACATTGCTGAACTCGGAGTCCCGCCGATAGATTTCTCCGGTCCCTCCGTCCCCATTGTTTAATTATTCTGTATTTTTGATTATTCTGTATCTTCTTTTTTTAATTTCTATATGCACTACTACTACGGACTGACGCTAAACTGCATTTCGTTGTACCCATACTCAGTATTTGTGCAATGACATTAAAGTTGAATTGAATTGAATTGAATATTTCCTCTCCCAAAAAATCTAAGACTGATTTGCTCCAGTCAGCCTGCATACTGACTGGGTTTAATTACAACATTAGCTTTGATCGAAAGTGAAATTGTCTTACACCGCTGGCATAGTGGCAATATAACTGTAACTTTAAAACACCCTCCACTCAAAGCAGAACTCATTCTCACATTATGTGTAGGAAGGAACTGCAGATACTGGTTTAAACCAAAGATAGGCACACAAAATGCATCCAGAGCTGCTGCCTGTGACTCCAGCTTTGTGTGTTATTCTCACATTATGATGTGCAGCAGCAGAGAATTATTATGAGCCCTACAGACCTGGAGATGATTTTATTTGTCCCTCAGCTCACAAACATTAGATAGTTTCTCAGTGAACAATCGTTGAAATAACCCAAACATAATCAGGGCACAAAATTGCAGCTGCTGGGATTATTGTGTAGAAGTGGTATTTGTATTAATTATATTTTAAGAATCAAACATCATCATCGTGTGTGTACTTGACAGCCAAGTAGAGGCATCTGCACCGACAAAGTACTCAAATACTGCAACGACCAACTTTAAATCTGCCAATACAAACGGCTAATAATCACCAATAGTTTCCTGAAATAAACAATCCGTTTGTGCTAAATGTGAAAGTTTTTAGTGGAGGATGCCGTACATAACAAGATAAGACAGAACTATTTCTTATTATTGAACTAAGGTTATTTCAAGAGAACCATTTCTTACTGAACTGAGAATAGACTACTGAGCAATTTTGTAATTTTTTGTTGATTTATTGTGCTCTCCATAACCAAATCATTTTGTATTCAATCATTTTTCTGAAATAATTGCCAAAAACTGGACATTGGCAAATCAAAAAGGTATGCCATGCACAGCAAGATGCAACACTGCATAGAAATTTAGTGGCATTTGCTGTAAAAAGAATGTTTTGCAAACAGGTAGAGCTGTGTAATTATTTGAACAATGACGAGTGATCTTTAATATGCACAGTGACATGCATTTGTCCACGTCCATTGGAATCAACTCCAATAATCCTGCCATGTTTCATTAGGCTGCCATTTTGAATTGGGAGTTCAAATGGTTGACATGATGCTGGATTTCTCAGCCCTGAGGTGTGTAAATGAAAATGGGACCAGTGGCCACAATCTGGCGAATTAGAACCATCAAAAAATAGCTCTAATCAATAGCTAATTTTTGGAGTTCCAACGGAGGAAATACGACGGAACTGCAACTCATTTAAATACAATCAAAGGATTATTTTAATGATGCATATACATCACTTGTGTCTACATTACAATAATTGTTTTCTATTGTTAATCTTGCTCTGCTGTCATAGTTCTCTGCAAAATATATTATTATTGCACTATATTTGTTATTGATTGAACCTTTTCTTTTTTTTCTCTTCCCTCGTTATGTACAATGTTTACATATTCACATATTCTGTTGTACTGCAGCAAGTAAGAATTTCATTGTCCCATCCGGGACATATGTGCAATGACTTCCTGCACTTCTTTATCAAAAAGGTCGTTTCTATAAGGGCTCTCATCTCAGCTCCTGCCTCTGACCCCTCTGTTCCGGCCCCATGCCTGGTGGCATTTGAAAAGTTTGTGCCTCTGACATTGTCGGGTCTAGAGGATGTGGTTAGGCATATTAAGCCGTCGGGTTCCCCCTGTGATGCTGTCCCTCCTCTTCTTTTTAAAGAGCTTTTCCCGAGTATAGGGCAGTCGGTTCTCGCCATTATAAACAGTAGCTTGTGTTCTGGGGTTGTCCCCATAAATTTTAAACATGCTGTAGTGCAACCACTACTTAAAAAACCAGGCCTGGATCAAACTGATCTGTCCAATTTTAGGCCGATCTCCAAGTTGCCTTTTATCTCCAAGATCATGGAGAAGGTAGTTTATGCGCAGCTGAAACTCTTCCTGGATGAGCACAATATTCGGGAGGTTTTCCAGTCTGGATTCAAGGCTATGCATAGCACAGAGTCGGCTCTGCTAAGGGTCTTCAACGACATCCTCCTGGCAAACGACTCAGGTAATTATGTGGTTCTTGTCTTGCTGGACCTATCTGCCGCCTTCGATACAGTGGACCATGGAATTTTAATTTCCAGACTACAGCACCAAGTGGGCATTTGTGGCAGTGCCCTGGGATGGTTCAGGTCCTATCTGGCAGACAGAACCATGCGGGTAAGCCTTGCTGGCTTTGAATCCTCCTCCACTCCCTTGGTATATGGGGTTCCACAGGGCTCAATTTTAGGGCCCCTGCTCTTCTCTTTATACCTACTTCCTCTGGGCTCAATTTTAAGAAGGCATGGCATCTCCTTTCACTTTTATGCGGATGATAGCCAGTTATATATGCCACTCAGGAAAGAGGAAGACTATTCTTTAAAATCACTTCTGTCTTGTCTTGAGGACATTAAGTCCTGGATGGCCTTAAACTTTCTGGGACTTAATGAAGAGAAGACAGAGGTGATTTTGTTTGGCCCCAATGGCTGCCGTGAACCTCCCTTTGTTGACTTGGGTCCACTGGCATTGTCTGTAAAGCCAACCGTCTTGAACCTGGGTTTTAGGATGGACGGTGATTTTAAACTAGACAAACAAATAGGCGCGGTGGTTAAGTCCAGCTTCTTTCACCTAAGGAAGCTGGCAAAGGTGAAGCCCATTCTCGAGCGGGAGCATTTTGAAACAGTAATCCATGCCTTTATTACATCTAGGCTGGATTACTGTAACGCACTCTACTCTGGAGTCGCACGAGCTTCATTGGCTCGTCTCCAGCTTGTTCAAAATGCTGCCGCTCGCCTTTTGACTGGAACTCGAAAGAGGGAGCACATTACGCCAATTTTGGCCTCCCTACACTGGCTCCCAGTGCACTTTCGAGTTCATTTCAAAATTCTTTTATTTGTTTTTAAATCGTTGAATGGGCTCGCCCCGCCTTACCTCTCTGAGCTGCTCCACCTATATGCTCCTGCCCGGTGCCTCAGGTCAGCTGATCAGCTGCTCCTTGAGGTACCAAGGTCTAAGCGGAAGCTCAGAGGGGATAGAGCCTTTTCTGTTGCTGCTCCGGCACTCTGGAACACCTTGCCGTTGCACATCAGACAGGCCCCCTCACTGTCCATCTTCAAATCCTCCCTAAAAACATATTTTTATTCTTTGGCTTTCGACACTGGCTGAGGCATTGCTCCTGTTTTTAGTGCTTTTAATGTCTTTTAATTTTTAGTGTGTTTTTTATAGTCCTTCGTTTTACGGTTTTTAATGGTTTTTAATTGTTTGTAATAGCTTTTTGTTCATGATTTCTCATGTACAGCACTTTGTGGCAACGGTAGTTGTTTAAAGTGCTTTATAAATAAAGTTATTATTATTATTATTATTATATGACAATAAGACACTCTTGACTTGACTCTTAACCGCTGTTTACTATTCTCCATACTTACCTTAGCCAAATCCAGAAAGCCAATCCCATTTGCCAAGTTGGTCCAGGAGCTGAGTGGCAGCAAGACCTCAAAAGGAGTGGTGTGATGGGTCAGAGCAAGCACTCATACAATTCTTCTGGACCTTCTGACAGTGAGCCGTGTCAGGGATGGGGCTTTGCTGGCTGTCAAAATGGTCAATTTTCTTTACAATGTTTCTGAATGTCAAACATTCAAAAACATTTGCAAACTATTAAAAATGAAATTTCCAAAACAAAGCAACCAAAACAAAATTATAAATAATAAAACATGCAGCAAAGCATAATAAAGTCTTAGTTTTCATTTTCCTCCCCATACCCAAAAATCTCCAATCAAATGGATGTCCTCCAATATAATTTAGTTTTGTTTAGAGATACAGCAAGGAAAGAGGCCCTTTGACCCATTGAGTCCATGCCAATCATCGATCACATGTACATTGGTTGCATGTTATCCCAGTTTTGCAACCTACATACCAGGGGGTATCAACAGAAGCCAAATAACCTACAAACCTGCACGTTCATGGAATGTGGGAGGAAACCAGAGCACACGGAGAAAACCCACCTGGTCACAGGGAGAACGTGCAAACTCTGCACAGACAGCACCCGTAGTCAAGTTCGAACCTAGGTCTCTGGCGCTGTGTGGCAGCAGCTCTACTGCACCACTGGGCCGCCTCTAAATCTACAAATAAACGCTCAATGAGCATCTGGCCCTTTGCTGTACTCCATGGGAACTTGAGGAATGAAGAGCAAATGGGTAGTGGCTGTCGTAAAATGTACCAGTACTGGGAAGTGGATGGCCACATGACAGCCCTGAAATATACTAGTACTGACACCCAAAGTTCAGGGCGGCGTAAATATTTGTAGTGATTCAATTATGTACAAAATAATTTGAGGTGCCTTAACATTAAGAAGGACAAAGAATACTATTAAAGTTGACTATAAGGACAAATAGATATCCCAGTTTTAGTGGTTAATGAGAGTACAGCAGACAAAAAGAAAATCAGACCCACGGTAAATTAAAAAAATTTCCGATTGGTAAATGAATGCTTCTTAAAAGGATGGTTAACCCTGTGTAGAAAAGCATAATCTTGACGTGTGTGTGCGTGTGCGCGTGTGTTTACAATATTATATATATCATTACATTTATAGTTAAGGAATTGATAGTAATAAACGTCCTGTTACTCAATGGTCAATAGCCCAACAATCCTATTGGCGGATATTCTGAATAAAGGTTATAAATATTTAATGATGTAGAACACGTATTATCTTTTTGATTTTTAATTTCTGTACTTCAAAACATTGAGATTATAGTGTGTTGGCTGTTGGTCTAAACAGAGAGAGCAGATGGCAGCTCTATTTAACATCTCATTTGAAACTCAGCTCTTCTATCAATACAGAAAATCCTCACCATTGCACTAGAGCAGTGTTTCTTAAACTGGTGAATGGTTCACCCAAGCGCGAATGAAATTATTTTGGGGTGATTGAAACTAGAGGAGTGAATGAAGGGCGAATTACTAAATTTATTCAGACATTTTTTTTTCTATACGTAAAAAAGGCATTGCCATTAAAGTGGTTAGTGAGCTCTTATTGTTTTTTAATGGCAGTGGAGCTGGAAATTTGATGTTTTTCTCTCTCTACCTATGGTTTTCTAATTTCAAAATAGCAGGATATTTCCCAAATTTACTGTAATATGACCTTTTAGGGAAGACCATGGTATTTTGAGCTAGTTTTCCAAGAAACAATGCAGTAATCAAAGGGTAGGATTAGGCTGAAGCCCAGTGTTTAGACATTGGAATGGTTTTGTATCATTCTAATAGAATGATTTTCCAACTCCAGTGGTAATTAAACTTTTTTTTCACTCCTAGTTTTCTTCACATATTTTTAGGATGTTCAACAAGTTGAATTAAATAAACACTTAAGAAATGAGTTAATTTATGTTTTTTGCTCAAGTGGCAAAATAAATTATATATAAAATTATACACAAGATGAAAATTACCAAAAAAACATCAGAACATTTGATGGAGGGTGAATGAAATGTTGTGATAAAGACTCAAGGATGAATGACACTGAAATAGTTTAAGAAGCACTTGCACTAGAGAATCAACCTTGAGTTTTCAGCTTATGATTCTGGAACAGGGACTTGAAACAACAAACCTCTGACTTAACGGCAAGAATGCTAATGGTTCAGCCACGGTTGTTATTGATGACAACAGCAATTTACCTATGACCCATAGCTTCTCAAATTACCCAAGGCCATCTCTAAAATAAATGTAATGTCTTTTTACCATTTTCTCAACCAAGCATAAGACTGCTCACACAAAATTCCAATACATATTTCTTATGAAAACATCCTGAAATAGTTTGCCACGTTAGTTCATTTTGGATTCATATATTCATCAAAAACCATGTTAAGTTTATTGAGAATATCAATAAATAATTAAATTAACTAGTGATTTTAAAAGCATTAAAAAATCATGTATTCATAGTTATTAGTGGGAAGTCCATCTATAATGTATTGTATCCACAGTATGTAATATGTGGTCATCCCTTAAATCTAAACTATTTTATTTTAGAAAATTTCAAAGTATCCCTGGAGAAAAATAGACTAGTGAAACTTAAAAAAAAATTAAAAGTATTAACTTTCATAGCCAGAACACCAATTATGACATACACTTGTATTTTGCTGTTGCTTTGATTTACATTGAACTGGTGTGAGATTTTCAATGCTAAACGAGGAAGTGAATGATTGCAATAGTTGTAACCAACCGTCACTGCAACTGTACATTAATTAGCTCTGAGAAACTGTTGCGTTCAATAGTCCCAGTCCAGGTTTGCTCTGGACATCAGTTCAGATGATGATACTGCCCTGAAATGTTACGTCAGCTTCTTACTTCACCGATGTTTGGCTGAGCATTTCCAACATTTACTTCCTTGTAAGGGTATGAACATTAAAACCCCAAAAATACAAAAATAAAAGTAATGTTAAATTTTTGTTGTTACTGAAATGAGTTATTGATAAAGTATTTCAGCTTTGTGGTTATTGTTTTGATACTCATCATGATCAAGAATCCGTACTGTAGTTGAAATATTTATTTCTTCAGGAAATCTTCAGAATAGTGCACTCCCTAGTGCAGCATGGGTCGGTACACATTATCTGCCTTAGCTGCAGGTGAAATGCATTTTATTGCACATGGAATAAATTTAGATGTTTCCCTCTCGATGCTAAAATAAAGTTTGATAGCCAACTATATAATTTCATGTCTCCAGCAGGGGAAACCACTTTAAAATTCATTGTTGAATTGATGTCACTTTTCACAGAAGCTTCAAATGAAGAGACGCACATTGAAGAGTAAATATCCTGAATACAATGATAAAATTCGAGTGAATATATTAATTCCAGACATCTTAATCTCTTCTTGTGTCTCATTCGTTAAAAGGAGTAAAATTATGGAAAGCAGACAATTTTCACAAGTAACACTTTAGAGTAAAATACGATACAAAGGAGTCCCGGAGGTTTCCCATTGCTACCATTGTGTACCCGATGCAGCATGCGACAGCCTGAACTGAAAGCTCAGACACGATTTGCTGCAGCTGCTCTCGAAAATACAAAAGAAACCCAGCATGTGCAAAGAAGCAAAGGGAGTTCCTCTGAATTTACAGCACAGCAAAAATTAAGGCAGTCTTTATAGAAACAAAAATAAAATGGAATGGCTATAATCATATAAAACTGTAGATCCAATTAGGAAATAATCAACAAAATACCATTCCAAACAGCAGTTCTGAGTGGGGATGAAAGGCCAGAGAGATATGCAATGTCAAGCTACAGAAGGTTTTCACCATCCAAACTAAAAGAATCTTTGTACTTTATCATAACAGCAATTGATTTAATTCAGACGATCTTACGTGCATTTAACTGGAAATTTTCACCAAGAATTTTGAATAAGGGGGTGGGAATTCATTTAAAACAATTCTTGATGGTAAAGATCACTGCATGCAGTAAATATCTGATTGGAGACCTGGAGAAAAATAGCTCTCCATTTACCAGCAGTGAAAAACAGGCCCAAGGTAAAAGATCTCTCACCTCCTGGCAATTATAACTAACAAGCAGAAAGGTTTTATGTCCATTTCAAAATTAAGCTTCTATAGCCCCAGATAGTGGACACTTTATACCTTCATCCATCCCTTTACAATCCCTAAATTATAATTTAGTATGACAGATTTCTTTGACTGAGAATATCACAAATGGTTAATCATGCATGAATAACAGGCATGTGCAAATCCATACTGATCATTCATGAATAACAGCAAATGGCACCTCATATTTTAGAGCAATGTAACTGGACAGCAATGGGTATGAGATATAAGTGACCCGAGAAGTATGCAGCTACACATGTATGGTGCAAGAGTGCATTTCTTGGCTCCAAATACCCAGGTATTTGGGAGTACATCATTAAACTGTGCAATGTTCTCCAAAGATCCTGTATCTGTTACATAGTTACATAGAGTATTCAAATGTCTGATCAACTTCCATAATGCACAAAATGTTGTGTGAAATCAACCGACTGAATTTATCTTGAATATATTCATTTTGGTGCGTATTTCGGTAGTGTGCTAGGCATAATATCTAAGCTGGGACAATAAGACAAACTAACTGAGGGCTCAGTTTTACAACTACTCTCCATTTAGCAGGCACACAACACTGTTCAAAAGGCTGAAGGCATACGTCTTAAATTCTATGGAAATCTTCAATGAGGTAGTTGGACTAGAGAAACAGATTGCTATGAAAATACATCTTCATTTCTCAATCTATAACATACACAATGGAATAACTGCCTCTTGGTTCAACTGAATAATGGAATGGATCAATATAAAATAACATATGGAAATAAGTGAATTTGATCCATATTCATGCATATAGTCCAGAATCGTTGGCGGCCTAAACATGTAATAATAATAATAATAAATTTTATTTAATGGGCGCCTTTCAGACATCTCAAGGACACCTCACATGTAATCGGAATAACATATAATCGGAATATAACAAGTAATAAAGACATCACAGAGACACAAATTAAAAACAGAATTCAATCCAAAAACAGAAAATCAAAAACACAGTGTGAAGAGGGAGCAGCGGCAGCCAAAGCGAGCCAGCGTCCACTCTCTCTTCACGGCAGCCATCTTGGACACAGACCTACAGGACTACAATTAGACAAAAAAAAAATGTACAATTCAACTACAACAAATTTGCTACATTAATACTGTATATGAGCTCATTGTATTATTTTTCCACTGAACTAACAAAGGAGTCTGAACTATGGTCAAATGTAAATTATTACCAACAGCTTGTACACCAAGAACGGAAAAATGAGCACTTATAAATGACCCTAAATGTAGTGGCGTTTTCAGAATGCATGTTTCAGTAGAGATTCACATTCAATATAGGAAAGAGGTTCTTTAAATTTTTAATCAATTGATTTTTGGAACTGCTATCACCGATTTGGATAGGCAGTGTTCAAAAGCTATTTGGGAACATTTAGGGATTCATTGCACTGAAAAATATTTGCATACGAGTAGTTGTCCAGTCTGTCAAACTAAAATATCAATACTAAGTTATTATCATTTGATTGCTGGTACAAATATACCCAGGCAATGTTTTTTCCTACCTTTGTAAATTGGACCACCAGAAAATGCATCCTAGAGGCTTTCTTAAATGATTATAAACCACGAGTTGGGCATGATTGGAATAATGTGTCTAATTCATTCATCACAATTAAAGGAAATTAATATGCAGATTACAGAAGGTGCAGAAATTTACCAGAAGTGTAAAAGAAAAGAGGGGTTTCAATTATCTGCAAATAAATTAGAAGATGTGATTATTCTCATTGGGGTAAATTAATTGAGGAATTCCACATTAAAGGTCTTGATATAGTCTCCTCTAAGTTTAGAAAAGTTATGAAAGAGGTCAAGGTTAAAAACAGCCGTGAAAATCCTTAACTAGAGGGGGGCTAATTCTGGTAAATTGAAAGGGGACTTGGCCTGGTCGCGGGGAAGCCAAAGATTGTCAGATAAAACAGTACTTGATCAATGAGCGGCAATCAAAGAGATGCATTCTGGTTCTAGAGAAAAATATTGGCGAAACTACACTCAGAGTGACTAAAATATTTTTAAAGTATTGGATAGATATGATCACGCCATGAGTATTATTACAGGGCAACTGTAAATGGGGCATGATAGGCACAAAGCAAAAACAAATGAATAGCTGCTTTTCATACTGGTCCGGTGCTTGAATCAACATTCAAAAGTCTTCCTAATATAAATTTAGAAAATGGAATTGAGTGGATAATTTATCATTTTAAAGGTAACAGACGAGACAAAATTGGGGAGTGCCTTAAAGTGGGAATTTGGGGATTGGAGAAGAAAAAGAGTAACAGAAATGAGGACATAGATAACTGGCAATAGGGCACACTAAATTTAATTCACGCCTGTGAAATTATTCATTTATTTTGATGAAAAAGGAGAATTAAAATGAAACACATTCTTGACAGTAAAATTGAGAGAGAAATGAGAGTACCTGGACTTCAGCCACTCACTGGAGGTGGTTGTCCTGGTTGAGAACATTTAGAGGTCAAACAGGAATTTTCAATTGGAAGCAATGTACAAATGAAATCTAGAAGTTTATAAAAGCACTAATTAAACTTGAGTGTAGACAAAAATGCTGGAGAAACTCAGCGGGTAAGGCAGCATCTATGGAGTGAAGGAAATAGACGACGTTTCGGGTCGAGACCCTTCTTCAGACTGACGTGGGGGTGGGGGGGAGCGGACAGAAGGAAGGAAGAGGCGGAGACAGTGGGCTGTGGGAGAGCTGGGAAGGGGAAAGAAGGAGAAACCAAGGACTACCTAAAATTGGAGAAGTCAATGTTCATACCGCTGGGGCGCAAACTACACAAGCGAAAAATGAGGTGCTGCTCCTCCAATTTACGGTGGGCCTCACTCTGGCCACGGAGGAGGCCCAGGACAGAAAGGTCAGATTCGGAATTGGAGGGGGAAGGGGAGTTGAAGTGCTGAGCTACCAGGAGATCAGGTTGGTTATTGCGAACCGAGCGGAGGTGTTGGGCGAAGCGATCGCCAAGCCTATGTTTGGTCTCACTGATGTAGAGCAGCTGACATCTAGAGCAGCAGATGCAATAGATGAGTTTGGAGGAGATGCAGGTAAACCTCTGCTGCACCCGGAAAGACTGCTTGGGTCGGATGGAGTCAAGGGGGGAGGTAAAGCGACAAGTGTAGCATTTCCTGCGGTTGCAAAGGAAAGTACCAGGGGAGGGGGTGGTTTGGGTGGGAAGGGACGAATTGACCAGGGAGTTACGGAGGGAGCGGTCTCTGCGGGAAGCCAAAAGGGGAGGAGATGGGAAGATGTGGCCAGTGGTGGGGTCCCGTTGGAGCTGGCGTAAATGTCGGAGGATTATATGTTGTATGTGACGGCTGGTAGGGTGGAAGGTGAGGACAAGGGGGACTCTGTCCTTGTTACGAGTGGGGGGGGGGGGGGGGGATGGGGAGTGAGTGCAGAGTTACGGGGTATAGAATTAGACCCTGGTGAGAACCTCATCTATAGTAGAAGAGGGGAATCCCCGTTCCCTAAAGAATGAGGACATCTCCGATGCCCTAGTGTGGAACACCTCATCCTGGGTGCAGAAGCGGCGTCAATGGAAGAATTGGGAGTAGGGGATGGAGTCCTTACAGGAAGCAGGGTGGGAAGAAGTGTAGTCCAGATAGCCATGGGAGTCAGTGGGTTTGTAGTAGGTGTCGGTCAGTAGTTTGTCACCTGCGATGGGGATAGTGAGGTCTAGAAACAGTAGAGAGATGTCGGAAATGGTCCAGGTGTATTTGAGTGCTGGATGGAATTTAGTGGTGAAATGGATGAAGTCAGTGAGTTCTGTATGGGTGCAGGAGGTAACACCAATGCAGTCATCGATGTAGCGGAAGTAGAGTTTGGGGATAGGGCCATGGTATGCCTCGAACAAAGAGTGTTCGACGTACCCTACAAAGAGGTTAGCTTGGGCCCATAGCTACACCTTGGATTTGGAGGAAATGGGAGGAGTTAAACGAAAAGTTGTTACGGGTAAGGACCAGCGGAGGAGAGTATCAGTAGATGGGGATTGGTTGGTTCTGCAGTCGAGGAAGAAACAGAGGGCTTTAAGATCCTCCTGGTGGGGGATGGAGTTGTAGACTGACTGGACATCCATGGTGAAGATGAGGGAATGGGGGCCTAGAGAACGGAAGTCATGGAGGAGACGAAGAGTATGTGAGGTGTCTTGAACATAGGTAGGGAGACATTTAACCAGGATGGAGTCGTGGTATGTGGAAATAAGTTTGGTGGGGCACGCACAGGCAGAAACAATGGGTTTGCCAGGACAGTCAGGTTTGTAGATTTTGGGGAGAAGGTAAAATCGGGCCGTGTTAGGTTGGGGAACGATGAGGTTGGAGGCTTGGGAGGGCAGGGAGCTGGAAGTGATGAAGTCAGTGATAGTGTTAGAGATAGTGGGTTGAGTGGACATTTTGCAACCAATTAACATAGCAGATTTAGAAAAACTGCCAATGCTTTACAGGGGTGCAATGTTGATTCATCAGAAAGGTGCTGGAATAAAAGGCTTCATTTGTATGAGAAACTAAAAATCACCCCTTAAGACATGCGTAAATTTGAAAAAGGTGTTCAAAATAATTGGCTTTGAAAGGGTAGATGAGGAGATATTGCATTCAGCTGCCAAAGGATTAGTGAACAGGTTTATTTTCCAGCAAAGGACCCAAAGGGTACTTCACGGAAGCAAAAGGAAGTGGTTTATTATCTGGAATACAAGCCTGAAAGTGTGCAAGAGGTTCAATCGTACCTTTCAAAAGAAAACTGTAACCTTTAAAAAAGGAAATATTTGCATGGCCACACAAAAGGGAAGTGGGACTATTAAACATATTTTTTTCTGTAGAAATGGCTAAATAGCCTCTGCCTGTGTTTCTTAGTTCCACAGTTAATTCAAATCCTTTTGCACTAATTTCATGAAAATCGTCATTGCGTACTCTAAGCAGAACGTTGATTTCTCCACAATTGGGAGAGCTATCTAATGTGGATTAAAAAAAAACTTTTAAAGGTAATGTCTTTCTGAATTTTCTTTCACCTACCCTCAGCAACCAACATTCTGCCCAGTTACATTGAAATTGGCACTTAGCATAATCCCACACTGAAAACCACATTAGAATGAGGCATTTTGAGTGTCCATTCTGAAATAAAGGTGAATAATGCTAAAGTTATTCACTAGCACATGAAAAATACAATGCCTACAACATGGAGGACAGCACAAATGCAAAAATCAGATATTGAAAATCAAGTTTACCCCACCCAATCCCTCATTCCATTGCTCCAAGGATAGCACGCTTGATTGGAAACTTGTAATGTTATGGTGAAAATGCTTTGCCATTTTAAACTTAAAACGAAACAAGAAATGAAGTGATTTTAACAATCATTAAGGTTCCCCCCACACTTTATGAGCTAAAGATTGCTTGGAGAAATCCATGTGGACAGGCTCTATTCAAAATCCACATCATTATTTTAATGAGGTTGTCACTCTAATTATACATGAAAACATTAATGCCACATTACTGCAGCAAAGGGATAGGAAGAATGAGACTTCAGTCACATTACAAGAGCAATATGGAAGTATGTACGGTTTCCAACACTGTTGATTCTCAAAAGGGTATATTTGCATGCAGAACACAGTACTACCTTTTTTAGGATAAGCCAAAGACAAATTGCCATTTTACAGGCATCATTCACTGTGTAAGAACAAATATATATATTTTAAATGCTGTTATTCAAAAGTGCCCTGGAAATCGTGTTTTGCTTTACTGTAGATTCAGAAAACAAGCTACCAGCACTGTCATTGCACAAAGCTTTATTTACAATTAAACTTGCACATCAGCAACACAAATGAACACATCGGCAGGCCACAAATTAAAAGTGATACAGAAAAACAGAAGCTGAGTACTTCCGGTTTGCAGCAGGTAGGTAGGCAAGCATTTATATAACTGCATTACAGAACTACTGCATTATGTGAGTCAGTACTATACACTATACTTCACAGTGCTCATTTTGTTACTACTGTTACGAACTCATGCAAAGAAGGTAACTTAAGGATCTGGTGCAGGTTCAACACAAGAAACACCAGTACTTGTCATTCCAACATGAACATGTCACAACTCATTTCTCTAGACAAACGAGTCTCAATCCCATTCATTCTTCAGCTCTGATTATGCTCTTTCGCAAAGTCACTGTTAATTCTCTTCACCTTGTTGTCAGGTTGACATCACTCCCTGCCTGTTGGTTGCCAGGACCGGGGGACGCCCCTCTCCTAGACTCACCTTCTTCCGGATGTCTTCGTCATTCGCTCCAAGGGAGGCGTACAACTTGAATGCAGCTTGCCGGAGTTCGTGAGCATGTTTGAGGTCGTGGTCAAGCTGAAGAAAATTAGAAAATAAGAAATAATGTACAACTACCTTTGAACATCCATATAATCATATAATCCATATAATCATAACTCAGCCGTTGGGAGATAAATTGTGAGCTGTGTTAATTTATATTTGACAAATATACTAATATTAAGATTGAATACTGAACAACGTGAATACTAAAATGAGACGACTATTCAGCATTTTAATTCTTCATAGAAGTTAGAGGTCTCAACCATTTTAGAAAAATTGGTTTTCAAATTAAACACAGAAGTATTGGCAACAAAAAGTGCTGGAGGATTTCAGCATTTTAGGCAGGATCAGCAGGAGGGAATGACGTATCGGGTCAGGACTCTCTTTTAGACTGGGGGGGAAGAGGTGGGAGGGAGACAAAACTTGGCAAATAATAGATGGTTACAGGTGAGGGAGGTTTAATTGCAGATGGAGTCATGACAAAGGCTAGAGGTAAAAAGGAGATAAAAGGGTGTCAAATAAGACAAAAGAAGTAAAGCCAGAGGTATCGCAAGATGCTGCCTGAGCTGCTGAGTTTCTCCAGCCCTTTGTGTGTTTTTCAACATCAGCAGTTTCTAGTGTCTATAGAAGTAATAACTACATATAAGTTACTATACATAAACTAAAAGCCAACCTCACTATCATTATTGCAGGTAACACGGTAAACTAATTTAATTAAATAAATGGCAGCTATAAAGATGTAATAGTATGATCTTTTGCTTCATGAATGCAAGTTGCAAATGAATCAAACAACTGATTTTGCTGAAGATTTGCCAGCCCTCTGCGATTGTTAAGGGATTTATTATCTTTAAAGTGGAGGGTTCCACCTTTTGGAAAAAGGTGGAAAATCAACCCCTATCCTGGAGACAAAGTTTGACATTAAAGCTGAACAATAAATTCACAGGCTTTTATCTTCCAGTTCATTTCGATGAACATAAGACTAAAAACAAAAGAGACTAAAATACAAAATAAAAGTTAATTTTCCACAGGCTCTGGTTTGAGGTTAGAAACTTCAACACAATAAAGTGAATCACCTTTTAGTATAGTTTAGAGATACAACGCAGAAACAGGCCCTTCGGTCCACCGAATCCGCACCAACCAGCGATCCCTGCACATTAACACTATCCTACACACACTGGAGACAATTTATATTTATACCAAGCCAATCCACCTGCAAACCTGTACGTCTTTGGAGCGTGGGAGGAAACCGAAGATCTTGGAGAAAACCCACATGGTGACGGGGAGAACGTACAAACTAAGTACAGACAGCACCCGTGGTCGGGATCGAACCCGGGTTTCCGGCGCCGATAGCGCTGTAAGGCAGCAACTCAACCGCCTCACCACCGTGTCGCACATAAAATTAATATATCCATTGATATACCTCAATTATAGCAAAAGTTTGTCTAAAAGCGTACATGCGCTGTAACTAAAGTTAGGAAACTTACCCTTTTGATATCTGTGATTGCGCTGACTGAACTAGGATACTTGAAATAATCAGCAAGCATTGCAATAAGATGATCTGTGATGCTGGCAATCCTCTGTAGCTCCACATCAGGTTCTATCAAGTATGCCAAGGTTTCAGCACCTTCCACCCGTTCCTCCAGCAGTCTCTCTTTACTGCACATCCTAACCAGGCATGGGAGCGTCTGAATCAAAAGCAATTAAGCAAGGTTAATCAAGCGACACAAACAATATTCTAATTTCCTAAATATAGGCATAAGGCCCAAAGGATCAAAGGGAATCAGGAGTTTCAGTGGTCTGCCCTCTAGCAATATGCCTGTAAATCAACATCGCCAATACACAATGCAGTGGTTCACTCAAATGAATAGTATTCTCAACAGTATTTCCTATATTGTTTCAAGTAAACTCACGTAATCATTGTAATTCCATTAACTGAACCCACAAAAAGTTCCGCAATATGACAAGCTTGAATACCAAGAATTATAATTTATAAATGTATTTCTACAATATGCCACATTTGATATTACAATAAACTGTCCTCAGTAACATTATGCAACTTTATATGGATTCACTGCTTCTCAGGCCCAATGTGTAAGGTCATGATTTTGCAGGGATTTTTACAGCTCTCCAATCGGCAGCATTTTTTGCAAAAATTCGACACCACAAAAGAATCCTGAAGTGTTGTTACAGAAATATGTACTGGCACTGGGTGTCCCAGACTTATGTTGTCAATCCTGTGACTTGAACTTGACTTGTGCAAGTCCAGAGAGCAGTTTTGAAATGCCAGGCATGAGACAGGAAAGAAGTGAGAAAAGAGGAAGAGGGTTGGGGGTGCAGGGGGGGCATTGTCCCTTGGTAGGGTTCCAAGGGGCAACACCCCCTGGCGGGGGTAAAAGGGGGCAGCACCCCCTTTATGCAGAAATGTTTTGATAATTGTACCTTGAAATGACAGTTTTCCTGCCTGTTTACCCTTAATTTATACTGTAATTTTTTTAATTGTGCCTTAAAATACACATTTTACTTGCTTGTCACTTACATTTACATAGAAAATTGGTAATAATCATACCTTAAAATGACACAAACTCCTTGCTTGTTTACACTTAAGTCATATTGAAAATGTTATATTAGACCTACACCTACTTGTAACATGATACATGTTCCTAGCTTGTTTACTCTAATTAGAGAGAAGTATCCTTTACACAGGAAATTATTGATAATTTTTTGATAATTATACCTTGAAATGTCACCATTTCCTTGCTAGTTTACCCTTAATTTATACTGTAATTTTTTTCAATTATACCTTACATTAACACATTTTACCTGATTGAATCGGGTAAAAAAAAGAATATTGTAGTGTCTATGACACAGACTACTGAATGCTTTTGTTTTTCAAATGAAACAGTTCTTAAACCGAATTTCAAAATCCGCTGAAAAATCTCATGCCTGAATGCTGAGCTGCATTGTATTTACATAGAAACTACAAACACGCTGCCCTTTGCATAATATTTTAATTTGTTTAAGGTTAAATGAAAGTACAGAATGTCCATGGCAAAACAAATTATGTGGTACATCATTATATACAAAACATTATGAAATAGGATTAGTGGTTTTTCAGCCCCTCAAGTCTACCTACCCATTCATTAAGACAAGGCTATTCTGATTGTAACTTCAACTTCCCATCCCCACCTACTCCATCAAACTCTCACCAATTTGTATCCAAGTATCTACCTTTATTAGTTTCTATTTGGACTCTCTTTTGAGAAAGATACTTTGATAGACTCACAAATTTCAGAATAATATTTGCTTCATCTCCCATCATAAATCACTGAACCTTATTTTTAACTAGTAACCTTAGTTTTAAAATCTGTCCTCTCCACATTCACTTGGTCAGAAACCTCAGGATTTTATACTTTTCAATGAAGTCCTTTCTCCTTCTTAACTCACAGATACAAACCTGGTCTTTCCAACCTATCTTCATTTGACAATACACATCAGTCCACTAAGCCTTCTCAGGTGCTCCCAATGCATTTACATCAATCTATAAAACAAGGAATCCAGTACATTGAACAATACAGATATGATCTCACCAATGTCCTATAAAATGAAACATAACCTTTGTATTCAATTAACAATAACATTCCTAGTTACTAGTATATAGTTTATTGTGACACATATTAGGACACCCAGAATCACCTGCATCTCAGAACTCTGCAATCTAGAACAAATTTCATGATAAAGTATATGAGGAAGGACATCCTTGTGATTGAAGCAGTGCAGCGTAGGTTCACCAGATTGATCCCTGGGATGGCGGGACTGTCATATGAGGAAAGATTGAAAAGACTAGGCTTGTATTCACTGGAGTTTAGAAGGGTGAGGGGGGCTCTTATAGAAACATATACAATTATAAAAGGACTGGACAAGCGAGATGCAGGAAAAATGTTCCCAATGTTGGGTGAGTCCAGAACCAGGAGCCACAGTCTTAGAATAAAGGGGAGGTCATTTAAGACTGAGGTGAGAAAGAACTTTTTCACCCAGAGAGTTGTGAATTTATGGAATTCCCTGCCACAGAGGGCAGTGGAGGCCAAGTCATTGGATGGATTTAAGAGAGAGTTAGATAGATCTCTAGGGGCTAGTGGAGTCAGGGGATATGGGGAGAAGGCAGGCATGGATTATTGATAGAGGATGATCAGCCATGATCACAATGAATGGCGGTGCTGGCTCGAAGGGCCGAATGGCCTCCTCCTGCACCTATTTTCTATGTTTCTATGATACCCTAACGCAATTGTGTTTTTTAATGACATTTGTAATATTGCTAAATTGTTACTTTTGTTAACAAACAGAGTGAAATTAACCTTAGCAATTTTACATAATCCTTAAAAGGAACATTTTTCTCTCCGTTGCATTGGCACACCCCATGACAATTTTCTAGTTTTCATAGTCCATATCTGCCTACAGTTCTAGTAACAATGTGTTTGAAAAGTCTGAGAGAAGATGTGATGCGATAAAAGACTTAACTGTGCATTCTTTTACGTCAATGGAATTATTTCTAGTTTGTCTAAATATGACAATGAGCAGAAAATCATACTATTTCACCCGCCAACATCTGGGATAACGGCTAACTTAAACCAAGTTAAAACAAGCAGCTTAAAGTGTCTAATATAATTTGCATTCATTTATATTTAACTTGAAAGTTTGCAGCTTCCAATGCAGCAATAGATTGATAATATCTTTCAAGAGGTAAAGCTAAGATACAGTATAATTAACACTACTGTGTGTTCAACAAAACTAAGCTTGGGAGATGATTGTTTGCATAATGATGGATTAATTTTTATCAGTTACTCTCTCTCCCAGCTATTTAATTGGTCCATTTACTGTCATACTAACTACAAATCTAGATTCATACTTCTGTATAAATATCCAATAAAAGCTTTGGGGAATTCATTCATCAAATAAAACTCCATATGTTGCCAAATACACACAAAACATAATTTACAAATATGTGGAGTGTATTCTGCCCATACGAGTTCCTGTAAAACTAATTCTAATTTACTAATAATTCCAAGATTTAAAATGCAGATCGTGAGATTGAATATTGTCAATCTTTTTGTGGTGCAAACAAAAGGAATGGAAGCAAGTGCAGATTAGTGAAATAAAGTTAAAATGGACCAGGCCACGTGGGCGTAATTCTGTTAGCATGTTTCCTTCATCTTTATACGCAGGACAATATGAAAATTTGAGACGCACAAGGAATTATGGCAACGTTCCCTGCAATGCAACACTCCCAGTAAAGACTATGAGGATGTACCTACAGTCAAATGTACCTTCATGTACACGACAGGAACTATTATAGAAGAATGTCAACAGGCGGTGCAAATAGAGGGAAGCTACAGTGCCCTCCATAATGTTTGGGACAAAGACCTGTCACTTATTTATTTGCCTCTGTACTCCACAATTTGAGATTAGTGATTTAAAAAATCACATGTGGTTAAAGTGCACATTGTCATATTTTATTAAAGGGTCATTCTATACATTTTGGTTTCACCATGTAGAAATTACAGCTGTGTTTATATATAGTCCCCCCCCCCCCATTTCAGGGTGCCATACTGTCCGACAGATCAGAAACAATCTTCAGGAGTCAGGTGTGGATTTGTCAATAACCATTGTCCTCAGAAGACTTCATGAACAGAAATACAGAGGCTACATTGCAAGATGCAAACTACTGGTTAGCCGCAAAAATAGGATAGCCAGGTTACAGTTTGCCAAGAAGTACTTAAAAGAGCAACCACATTTCTGGAAAAAGGTCTTGTGGACAAATGAGACGAAGATTAACTTATATCAGAGTGATGACAAGAGCAAAGTATGGAGGAGAGAAGGAACTGCCCAAGATCCCAATCATACCACTTTATCTGTGAAACACGGTGGGGGGTGTTATGGCCTGTGCATGTATGGCTGCTGAAGGTATCTTCACTTATGTTCATTGATGATCAACTGCTGATGGTAGCAGCATAATGAATTCTGAAGTGTATACGATACGAGACGATGGCTCTTTACTGTCAGACCGAGGTCTGAAATTTGTTTATGCATAGTCATACAATAAAATAAAGAACACAACACACAATAGAGTCCAACATAAAACATCCCCACACAGCTGAATCAAAAAGTTTCCCACTGTGAGGGAAGGCACCAAAGTCAGTTATCTTCCTCGATGTTCCTGATGTTCACCGGTGGTCGGGGCCTCCGGCGGCCTCCGCAGTCGCTCAGGCCCGCTCGCCGGGATGAAGGAACTCCGACGTCCGAACGGGAGGCCAACCTCAACGGCCTGGACCTCCGAATAGGCCGCTACCCACCGGAGTCCGCGGCTCCCGACGTGCTCGGGCTGAGATTCATGCTGGCGGCCCTCGACAAAGGGCCCCGGAGACTCCGCAATGTTGAGATCAGCGCCACCTGCGCTGAGAGCTCCGCGAACCACAGCTCTGCGATGTTGGAGCAGTGGGCTCAACGCTCCGGTGCTTCAAACGGCGATCCAGGTAGGTATCGCCCGCTCCGCAGTGAATCCAGCGCCACGCCGCCGCTGCCAAAGCTCTGGTCCAGTCCCCGGTCTCCGGTAGGAAAGGACGCTCCGATCCAGTTGGTAGGCCTCGAGGAGGGGGGGCGAGGATGCGACTCGGAGAAATAGTCGCATCCTCGCCAGGAAGTGACTTGGAAGCGGTGTCCCCCTTACCCCTCCACCCTCCCCCACATAAAAAACTAAATAAATCTCCCAAACAAACTATTTAGACAAACTTAATTGTTTTTAAAAGGTAGAAAAAACAGACAGGCTGCAGGCAGAAGCTGTTAGCAGTGCAGCGCCCCCTTCTGCTTGACACATCCTATCTGCTCAAGTTCAAACAAATGACTCAAAACTCATTGGCCAACGGGTCAATCTACAGCAAGACAATGATCCCAAACCTACTGCTAAAGCAACAAAGGAGTTTTTCAAAGCTAAAAAAATGATTAATTCTTGAGTGGCCAAGTCAATCACCCGATCTAAACCCAATTGATTTGCTGAACCCCTTTTATATGCTGAAGGGAAAACTGAAGGGGACTAGCCCCCAAAACAAGTATAAGCTAAAGATGGCTGCAATACAGGCCTGGCAGAGCATCACCAGAGAAGAGACCCAGCAGCTGGTGATGTCCATGAATCGCAGACTTCAAGCAGTCATTGCATGCAAAGGATATGCACCAAAATACTAAACATGACTGCTTTCAATTACATGACATTTCTGTGTCCCAAACATTATGGTGCCCTGAAATGGGGGACTATGTATGAACACTGCTATAATTTCTACATGGTTAAAAATGGCCTTTATTAAAATCTGACAATGTGCACTTTAACCACATGTGATTTTTTTCTATTACAAATCTCAAATTGTGGAGTACAGAGGCAAATAAATAAATAATGGGTCTTTGTCCCAAACATTATGGAGGGCCCTGTATCTATCAAACAAAGGACAGTCGTCTGTTGTAGGATAAATTAGTCTTGAAGGTATGTGGAATATTATGGAATAAAGAGACGATCAATTGTTGAACTCAAGACAAACAAATAACTATGGTACACAAAATTGCTGGGGAAACAGCGGGTGCAGCAGCATCTATGGAGCGAAGGAAATAGGCGACGTTTCGGGCCGAAACCTTTCTTCAGACTGATGGGGGGTGGGGAAAGAAAGAAGGAAAAGGGGAGGAGGAGGAGGAGCCCGAGGGCGGGCGGATGGGAGGGTGGGAGGAGACAGCTAGAGGGTTAAGGAAGGGGAGGAGACAGCACGGGCTAGCCAAATTGGGAGAATTCAATGTTAATGCCATAAGGACGCAAGGTCCCCAGACGGAATATGAGGTGCTGTTCCTCCAATTTCCGCTGTTGCTCACTCTGGCAATGGAGGAGACCCAGGACAGAGAGGTCGGATTGGGAATGGGAGGGGGAGTTGAAGTGCTGAGCCACCGGGAGATCAGGTAGGTTATTGCGGACTGAGCGGAGGTGTTCGGCGAAACGATCGCCCAACCTACGCTTGGTCTCACCGATGTAAATCAGCTGACATCTAGAGCAGCGGATGCAGTAGATGAGGTTGGAGGAGATACAGGTGAACCTTTGTCGCACCTGGAACGACTGCTTGGGACCTTGAATGGAGTCGAGGGGGGAGGTGAAGGGACAGGTGTTGCATTTCTTGCGGTTGCAACGGAAAGTGCCCGGGGAGGGGGTGGTGCGGGAGGGAAGGGAAGAATTGACGAGGGAGTTGCGGAGGGAGCGGTCTTTGCGGAAGGCAGACATGGGGGGAGATGGGAAGATGTGGCGAGTGGTGGGGTCACGTTGGAGGTGCCGGAAATGGCGGAGGATTATGTGTTGTATTTGCCGGCTGGTGGGGTGAAAGGTGAGGACCAGAGGGACTCTGCCCTTGTTGCGTGTGCGGGGATGGGGAGAGAGAGCAGTGTTACGGGGTATGGATGAGACCCTGGTGTGTAATACAAATAACTATCCCTGTATTTGTTCAAAAGACAGACGTGTGTGTGTGTGTGTGTGTGTGTGTGTGTGTGTGTGTGTGTGTGTGTGTGTGTGTGTGTGTGTGTGTGTGTGTGTGTGTGTGTGTGTGTGTGTGTGTGAGTGTGTGTGTGTGTGTGTGTGTGTGTGTGTGTGAGAGTATGTGTGCCTGTGTTCCGCAAGAACTTGATCTGATAGTATAGAAGCTGGGATGTAATGTTAAAATTGTACAAGGCAATGGTGAGACCAAATCTGGAGTATGGTGTACAATTTTGGTCGCCCAATTATAGGAAGGATGTCAACAAAATAGAGAGAGTACAGAGGAGATTTACTAGAATGTTGCCTGGGTTTCAACAATTAAGTTACAAAGAAAGGTTGAATAAGTTAGGTCTTTATTCTCTGGAGCACAGAAGGTTAAGGGGGGACTTGATAGAGGTCTTTAAAATGATGAGAGGGATAGACAGCATTGATGTGGACAAGCTTTTCCCTTTGAGAATAGGGAAGATTCAAACAAGAGGACATGACTTCAGAATTAAGGGACAGAAGTTTAGGGGTAACATGAGGGGGAACTTCTTTACTCAGTGAGTTGTAGCGGTGTGGAATGAGCTTCCAGTGGAAGTGGTGGAGGCAGGTTCGTTGGTATCATTTAAAAATAAATTGGATAGGCATATGGATGAGAAGGGAATGGAGGATTATGGTATGAGTGCAGGCAGGTGGGACTAAGGGAAAATAATTGTTCGGCACGGACTTGTAGGGCCGAGATGGCCTGTTTCCGTGCTGTAATTGTTATATGGTTATTATATGGTAAGGGGGCTGAGCAATAGTTTACGGAGCTTAATGTAGATGAGTAAGAGGTGTTGGGAAGTCATAACCAGGGAGAGACTTTCACAGTGAATGGCAGGTCTCTGGGGAGTGTTGTGGAGCAGAGGGATCTAAGAGTGCAGGTGCATAGTTCCTCGAAAGTGGTGTCACAGGTAGATTTGGATTTGGTAGGCGTTTAGTACATTGGTCTTCACATTGGATATGGAACGATCTGTCCTCAACAGAGGCCTCACTTTTGCTGCCCTCTCTCTCTCTCTGCTTCCTCTTTCTCTGCCTCCTCTCTGTCTCTCCCCTCTCTCTCACTGCCCTCTCTCTCTTTGCCCTTTCTCTCCTCTCTCTCCTCTCTCTCCTCTCTCCCCTCCCTGCCCTCTCTCTCTCTCCCCTCTCTGCCCTTTCTCTCTGCCTGCCTACCATCTCTCTCCTCTCTGCCCCGCACTCTCTCTCTGCCCCGCACTCTCTCTCTTCCCCCTCTGTGCTGGAGTGGTGAGTATTGGGACCTATGTGTGAGTGGTGGAGTATTGTGTTCATGGACCAGTCCTCCCATGTGATGCCGCACGCCCCCCCCCCCCCTACCCTTCAAACTCTACTCCCCTCCCTCTCCCTCTCTACCCTCATCCCCCTCTCTCTACCCCACTCACCCTCTCCCTCTCTACCCCCTACCCTTCCCTCTTTACCCCCCTCCCTCTCCCTCCCTAGTCGCACTGGCACAGTTGATAGGCCGGGAATGGGGGAAAAGGAACGAATATACAGTTCTTGTCAATCGCTTTGACACTAGTTTCAGAACCTTGATGTCATTTTTCACAACTCTAGATACAAAACTCACAACCAATGATCAAAATGCACTTTTTTCAAAACTCTAAACACTTTTTCCAATTTCTTGGATACAATTCACATAAACCAAAGATCATTTGTCCATTGAACTATAATCACCTGTTCAAAATGACACAACTTAACATCAAAGTATAACCATTTCAAAATGCAATTCACACATTACATTTGAGATGACTGTCTATTCATTTCATTACAATAATCTAACTATCAATTGATACAACTGCTCAAAATGACAAGTAACTGTTGCATTACTCTTAAAGCATAGTCTTATGGAAACTGAGGATGAGCATGTTCAGATCATGAAAGTTTCAGGATGACGACAATGATTGACACCACCTGTGACACCAATTCGTTACTGATGATTGATCTGACCTTGTGGTATGGGTGTAAGTGGCATCCACAACAACATCTGTAGTGATACAACATGGAGCAGGCAGGTGGGCACCATAGAGGTCAAGTAGGAGAAGGAAGAGGAGGAAGAGGAGGAAGACGTGGTCAAAGGAATGGCAGGGGACAAGCACCCCTTTTGAGAGGTGGCCATGGGCCCCGTTTGAGAGGTGGCCATGGGCCCCGTTTGACAGGTGTGGGGGGACGGGGTCGAGGACAAGAACCAAGACAGCAATGGCAAAGAGTCTCCAATGAGATTAGAGCAATGGTTGTAGATCATGTCATCAATCATGGCATGACAATGATTGAGGCAGCGAGAATGATACAACCAAACCTTAGAAGACCAACCGTGGCCTCAATCATTAGAACTTTCCGCAATGAGAACCGGTAAGTCTTCAGCATGCACTACAGTAAACATTACAGTACTGTAGGCTACTCTTACTGTAATTGTCAAATGATTGTACACTGCATGCCAATGTGCAGCACAGAGTAGGTAATGTGACTATGAAAATGTGTTCTACAGTATGATGACATGTTCTTCCTGTCATATTCCCTACAGAATTGAGACTAGACCCAATAGTGGAGGCAGAGGCAGACTCCTCACTGAGGAACAGGAACGGGCTGTGGTCAACATGGTCCGGGCCAGAAATGACATTCGGCTTAGAGAAATCAGACAGAACATCCTGGACGATGAAGATCTCTTCAGGAATGTGGAAGCCATAAGTTTGCCGACCATTGCACGTGTTCTGAAAAGGCACCAGGTTTTCCCTCAAACAGTTGTACCGTGTGCCTTTTGAAAGAAATGCAGACAGAGTGAAGCAACTGAGGATTGAGTATGTTCAGTTTCATGATGCCTGTTTGTGAAAAATTCCCCATCATTGTACTGTAATCAATACTGTACAGTAATTCTCTTTCCAACATGTCTTTTTGTACATAGAGGGTGATGGCCCTGGATGCGGATGACAATCATCACAAATTTGTTTTTGTGGATGAGGCAGGCTTCAACCTGGCCAAGACAAGGAGGAGAGGGCGAAATTTAATTGGCCAGCGGGCAACCATACAAGTACCTGCACGACGTGGGGCCAACATCAGTATGTGTGCGGCGATATCAGAAGATGGTGTGGTAGGGCGTAGATCTCTGATTGGCGCATACAATGCAGAGCTCCTTGTTGCATTTCTTGATGACCTAACTCTAGTCTGTAGAGCTGTTGGTGTAATTTATGTCATTGTGTGGGACAACGTCAGGTTCCACCACGCTCATCTGGTGCAGGCATGGTTTCAGGCCCATCCACAGTTCCTCACTGTGTACTTGCCCCCATACTCGCCTTTCCTTAACCCCATTGAGGAATTTTTCTCCACATGGAGGTGGAAAGTGTATGATCGGCATCCGCATCAACAAGTGACCCTTCTTCAGGCCATGGACAATGCCTGCGATGACATTACAGCAGACCAGTGTCAGGCCTGGATTCGCCATGCGCGAAGGTACTTTAAAAGATGTTTGGCAAACGAAAACATCTATGCGGATGTGGATGAGAACCTGTGGCCCAATCCACAAGACAGGGTTGATGGGGATGACGAGTGATTGTTGATCCTTTGTTTAGCTTTTTTTTCTTACTGTACAGTAGCCAGGTGAGGAACACGGCAATTTATTTTGCAGGCCTTTATTTTGTTTTGTTACAGTAATTGTCGCTTTCATTCAACCTATGTTGCCATTTAGTTTGTATTCATCAATAAATTTCAGCTTTGTTCAATGATTCCACTGTGTCTGTGGTATTCTCTCTACTAATCCTTTTACAGTGACATTACGTGTAGCACAGGATGAAACATGTATCACATATTTTGTACTACAATATTTAATGGTTGTACGAACAACTAAACAGTGAAACTATGTGTATGTTGTGTGTGGGTGATCTAAAGAAATGTCCCTATGGTATTTCATGATAAATGAGTTGTTTGAACCAATGATTCTGTGAGTGCAAGCTTTCTTTAAAGATATGAATACACAATGCAATGTTTTGAACGTTGGACAGCCTGCGATACAAGTGGTGACCGTTTTGAGTTTTGTATCTAGTGTTGTGAAAAATGACATCAAGGTTCTGAAACTAGTGTCAAAGCGATTGACAAAAACTGTATATCAAGGGGGGTTAGTATGTGTGTGTGTGTGTGTGTGTGTGTGTGTGGGGGGGTGGTTTGTGTGTGTGTGTGTGTGTGTGTGTGTGTGTGTGTGTGCGTGTGTGTGGCGGTTAGTGTGTGTGTGTGTGTGTGTGTGTGTGTGTGCGCGTGTGTGTGTGTGTGTGGCGGTTAGTGTGTGTGTGTGTGTGTGTGTGTGTGTGTGTGTGTGTGTGTGTGTGTGTGTGTGTGGCGGTTAGTGTGTGGTCTAGTTGTCAATATAACACTCGACGACTAGCTGCAGATATGGTCACGAGTAACCACACTGGGGTCCACAAGTTCCCATATCATGCAGCTACAGCACACCCACGTCATCCTGTGCCCCCCTTGAATGGCTCCCTGATCCATGGTGCGATGGTTCAGTTGCTCATCCTTCCTAAGGCCCTCATGCTTATTCACACAGGGAGCAAACTCTCAGGCCTGTTAGACAAGCTCAAGGACTACGGCTCATTCAGCACTCCCTCTTGAACCCCACCTGCCTCACACCATCTTCTTCCTGAACACAGATCGAATTGGATGTAGTTAACCTAACGGATGTGACTGCCTCCAGGTACACAGCATCCAGGAAATTCTCCCCATCCCTGATGTGCCGCAGTTTTTGAAGCTCAGATTCCAGGTTGTCAATTTTGAGCTTGAATTCCTCAAACAACCAACACATCCTCATCAAGATACCACAATCTGTAAGAGTTGGCAGCAACACTTCCTCCTCGATAACCATCACAATAGGAGTACCTCAAGGCAGTGTGCTCAGCCCCCTGCTCTACTCACTCTATACTCATGACTATGTAGCTGGACACAGTTCCAACTCCATCTTCAAATTGCCAACGACACCACCGTTGTTGGTCTAATTACAGATGATGATGAGTGTGAGTATCGGAGGGAGATTAATCGACTGACTAAATGGTGTCAGAACAACCTTGCTCTCAACGCCTTTGGAAGGGGAAGGTGAGGATCCACACACCCGTCTTCATCGACGGGACGGTGATGGAGAGAGTCAAACACTTCTAAATCCAGGGCGTGCATATCTGTGAAAATCGGTACTGGAACCAGCACATTGATGCAATCATAAAGAAAGCCCATCAACACCTCTTTTCCTTACAGGTTTGGTACGCTAATGAATACTCTCTTGAACTTCTCCAGGTGTACAGTAGAGAGCACATTGACTAGTTGCATCACAGCCTGGTTCGGCAACTCAAACACCCAAGAACGAAGAAGAGAGCAAAAGGTGGTGAACATTGCCTGGTTCACCAGGGTACTGACGTGCCCACCCAGGACCTACAGGGCTCACTGCCTCAAAAAGACAACCAGCATCATCAGAGACCCACACCACCCTGGCCACACTCTCATTTCACTCCTGTCATCGGGAAGAAGGTATAAGAATCTGAACATTGTAACATTCAGATTCAGGAACAGATTCTTTACAACCATCCACAACCATCAGGGTGTTAAACACTACAAATGCCAAATAAGCTCAGAACTACATCAACTTGGAGGCATTGATTTTGTCTTTGTACTATTATTAAACAGATAATAATATTTATATATATATATATATATACAAACATCATAATAAATAGTTCTATATATATCCATGTATATAGCTTCATATATATATATACATGTATACACATTGACATATCTGTTGTGCTGCTGTAAGTAAGAATTTCATTGTTTGGTATCAGGACAATAAAACACTCTTGACTTGACGAGCTGCAGATGTGGTCATGAGTAACCACACTGGGGTCCACCAGCTCCCACATCACGCAGCTACAGCACACCCACGTCATCCTGCATCCTTACTGTATTCCCAATGGCTCCTCTTTAAACTCCCCGCTGCTGCTGCTGCTGCTGCTGCTGCTGCTCCACTGGGCCTGAACCTGACTCGCCCGCTAGTTCAACACTCCTTTCCTCACTTCTTCGCACCGAAGCTTCTCGAGCCTCAGCCTCAGTTCTGCACTTGACCTCAACACGGCACTTAGCCTCGGTTAGGAAGGGTTTAGAGGGCTTGGGGCCAAATGCAGGGAAAAAAGACTAGCCTAGCATGCCAACTTGTATGACATAGACAATGTGGACAGAAGGGCCAGTTTTGGTGCTGGATGACCCCAGTTAGTTGGCAGGGATATATACAGGACTTACATTCCCACTCATACATTTGCCCATCACCATTACAGCTCCTGCTCAATGTTGCCCGTCACTGCGGTTGTTAGAGGAAGCTCACCGACTGGGAACAATGAGCTCTTCATTCCAGAAACCCAGAATAGGTGTGGGCTTGCTTGTTTTACATGTTTATGTAAAACATACATCAACTACACTGCCATCCTGCTCTGTAGTTTATTCACTTGGAAGCAGAGGTGGAAAGTAGTCGGTGAGCTGTCACTGAACACAACACCACTCGGGGAAGATTGTCGCCAAGACTGAGGAGGTTGTAGGTGGTCACATCTCCCTCCATCTCAGACAGCAACATCACTACACATCCAGGTAAGGAGACAGTTCCATCGGTTCATCAGGCTCAGAATTTTACCTTTGGTTGTTAACTGATTGTGTGCGTATGTGAGTGAGTGTGTAAGCAAGTGTATGTGCTTCTGTGTGTTAACTCACTGTAGTGCCCTAAGATAAAGAGGGGTGGATCACACCTCTGTGTGGGGGGGGGGGGGGGGTCCCAGTGAGGGAGAGAGGAAGGTTTCACCTGTGTGGGGGGTCACAGTGTGGGAAAGAGAGAGAAGTATCCGATCTTTGTGTGGGGGTGGGGGGTGTCCAATGATGGAGAGTTTAGTTTAGCTTAGAGATACAGCGCGGAAACTTGTCCTTCAGCCCACAGTCTGCACTGACCAGCGATCCCCGCACATTAACACTATCCTACACGCACCAGGGACAATTTTACATTGATACCAGGCCAATTAACCTACAGACCTGTACGTCTTTGGAATGTGGGAGGAAACCAAAGATCTCGGAGAAAACCCACGCAGGTCACGGGGAGAACGTACAAAATCTGTACAGACAGCAACCGTTGTCAGTATCGAACCCGGGTCTCTGGCAGCAACTCTACCGCTGCGCCACCATGGGGGAGATCACACCTTTTTGTGGGGAGGAGAGGTCCCAGTGAGGGAGTGAGAGGGATAAAGAGATCTCACCTCTGTGGGAGGTCCCAGTGACGGAGAGAGAGGGAAATCACACCTCTGTATGGTGGGGGGGGGGGGGGGGGGGTGGGGGGGGGGGGAGATCACACCACTGTGTAGGGGGTGGGGGAGCCCAGTGAGGGAGAGAGGGAAATCACCTCTGTGTGGGGGGGTCTGTGATGGAAGTTTATGTACAGCGATGTGATGGATGTTTATGTAAAATATGTTGTGTCTTGGGTCTATTTGTTTGTAATGTATGGCTGCAGAAACGGCATTTCGTTTGGACCTCAAGGGGTCCAGATGACAATAAATTGAATTGTATTGTATTGTATTGTATTGTATTGTATTGTGTGGGGTCACAGTCTGGGAAGAGTGCGATCTCACCTCCATGTGAGGGAGTGAGCTACTTTGTGTACTGTACATTCTGTCCCAGAATACAGCTTTGCCTGTGTAGTAGCCATTTAGCCACTCAGTATGTTATAATTATAAACAGTTACCTTTAGTTTTATCTGCCGGTAATTATGTGGGTGGGATTTAGACGTAGTCTGGGATGTAGTTTGAGGCTGGGATTCTGGCGCAGACTCCCAAGCAGTTTAGTTTAGTGTGATGAAGATCGGCAGAGAGACATAGTTTTCGACCATGCACGAGCATGGCCACAAGTATGATTGGAACATACGTCTACAAGAAGAAGCTTGTTTCTGGAATATTCATCCTTCGACGGCATTGGGTGCCTCATGGAGAGCTAATGGGTGCGTATAGATTACCTTCTGATCCAAGGTGATCAATTAAAGTGACAATTGGGGGCTAAACCCTTGAGACATTGTAGAGACGGTCACTGCAGCCTAGTATCTCTTTTATCTGATTTTAATTCCCTGCTTACATTTCCAGAATGCCACCTGGTGAAGTGAGGCTTCTGCTGCTGATTCTGGGCTCTCTGGGTGAGTAGTTATTAACAAGAGTGTGGTAAGGGGTGCATTGTCACTGTGTACAATTACTGGATGTTGGTTATGTATTGTCTGTGTGTTAAAACATCATCTGAATCCTCCTCAAATACCCCGAATGATCTAGTGTCCACCATCCTCTGGAGTAGAGATTTCCAGCAATTCACCGACCTCTGTGAGAGGAAGTTCCTGTGCAGTTTTAAATGACCACTCTCTTATCTTGTAACTATGTCCCCTCATTGGAGCCTCTGCCTCTGCACATAGTTACACAGATCTCCGGCACAGAAACAGGCTCCCTGGTCCACCGCACTTATACTGGCCATCATGCTGAGTGACATTAATCCAACTTCCCAACATTAATTGCCTATCCCTCTGTGCCTTGTTCGATCAAATACATCAAGATGCCTCTTAAAGATTGTTACTGTTCCTGCCTCCACCACCTCATCTAGCATCTACCAACGACAATGTGTGGACAAATTACCACTCTGATCTCCTTAAACCACACCCTTCCCATCTTCACTTTGATCTTGGACACCTGTACGGTGGGAAATGGTCATCGACTCTGTCTGTACCTCGCATAATTTTATATAACTTCTAGACAGTGCAGACACGTTGGGTCTGCTCCCCCAACGGTGTGAGTTGGCGAGCTGATGACACAGTTTTTGAAATGAAGCCCTGACGTCACTGGAAGGTGGTGGAATATTCTGATTCACTGTACGGTTGGGGGGGGGGGGGGGGTCATTGTGACATCACTGGAAGCTGCTGTTTTAAAATGTGGTTTTGGCTTTTTTTGAAATTTTGTTTTGGCTTTTGGTTTTGTGGTTTTGGCTTTTTTTCAAATATTAATTATGAATAACACGGGGGGGGTGATGGAGCAGGGGCTGTGAATTACTCGGTGGGGGAGGGGGCGGGGTCTGTGAATAACCTGGGGGGGGAGGGGGCAGGGGGTGTGGCAATCAGCAGCTTGAGAACCCATTGTAATTAGTGCACTGTGAGTGGCATTGTCAAGTCAAGTCACGTCAAGTTTATTCGTCACATACACATGCGAGATGTGAAGTGAAGGAAAAGTGGATATGCCTTTGTGCAAAAAAGCAAACAAACAAAATGGAACAGAATCACATACTCTTTTACATATTAAATATTGTGGGTGGAAGGAAAAAGGGAAAAAAACAGCAATTTAAAAATACCAGTACAATGGTACCGTAAAGTTAGTCCTTGGTGAGATAGGAGTTTACAGTCCGAATGGCCTCAGGGAAGAAACTCCTTCTCAACCACTCCGTTCTCACAGATTCAGATTCAGATTCAGATTCACAGCATGGCAACGGAGGCGTTTCCCTGACCGTAGTAGCTGGAACAATCCTTTGCAGGCGTGTAAGGGATCTCCCATGATCTTGTTGGCTCTGGAGTTGCACTTCCTGATGTATAGTTCTTGCAGAGGGGCGAGTGAAGTTCCCATAGTGTGTTCGGCCGAACGCATTACTCTCTGCAGAGACTTCTTGTCCTGGGCAGATTGTGTTATTTCCGGACAAGATGCTTTCCACAGCCGCTGAGTAGAAGCACTGGAGGATCCTCGGAGACACTCTGAATTGCATTACTCACGAGTGCTGCAGCGTGTGATGTTCATGTCATATCCTCAGAGATGTGGATTCCCAGCTCACCCTATCCACAGTATCCCCATTTATCCTTGGTGGTGTGCACGTCCTCGGATGATGTGCCCTCCTAAAGTCCACGATCAGCTCCTTAGTTTTTTTGATGTTCAAGAGGAGGCTGTTGCCCTGACACCAGAGTGCCAGATCAGGCACCTCCTCCCGGTAGGCCTTCTAATCATTATCTGAGATCAGACCCACCACCACAGTGTCATCAGCAAACTTGATTATTGAGTTGGAGCTGACATCATCAGTGGAAACTCCTGGAAAAAGGCTGTGTGTGAGAACTGTTTGTTGCCTTTTTTTTAAACTTGAATCGTCAATAACTTGTGAAATATAGCATGAAATGGGAAAGGAACCTAATTATTGCGTTGACTGGGTTAATGTGAGTAATAAACTGTAAAAATTTCAACTATAGCGTATAGCGTTTTGACAAAGGTTGAAGAACACATACGGAAACAGGCACACACACACACACGTATACATACATACAAGACGTTTAATAGTGTATACTAGACCAAATGGGACCTGTTGGTTCCAGACCCCCAACGCAGGATTGGGGGGGGGTGAGGGGCAGCGTCGGCACTCATCCCGGAGACAGGTGCCCCCGGAGCCAATCACCCCCATCACTCCCCACAAGGAATATAATGGAATTTAGATTAGATTGGATTAGACTTTATTAATCCCCTTATTCAGGGGAAATTCAGATGTCCTTGCAGCACACTAATAAAAAATACAACATAGCATTCAAGAAGAAGTTCAACACCAAAACACAAAAACATCCCCCCACAGTGGGTCCCACTGTGGGGAAAGGCACAAAGTCCAGTCCCCATCCTCTTGTCCACCCAGAGTCTGGCCTATTGAGGCCTCCACAGTCGCCGCCACGGCGCCCGAAGGTTTTGTATGGGCGGGGAAGTGTGTGTGGGGCAGGAATGTGTGTGTGGGAGGCGTGTGTGTGGGGAAAGTGGGTTGTGTGTGGGAGAGGGAAGGGTGTGTGTGGGGAAGGTTTTGTATGGGCGGGGAAGTGTGTGTGGGGCAGCAATGTGTGTGTGGGAGGGGTGTGGGTGGGGAGGGGTGTGTGTGGGTCGGAGGGGTGTGTGCGATGGTGATGTAATGTAGGTGAAAAATGGATGAAAACTGCGAGATACTTTAAGACCTGAGGTTTTTTTTAAATAAATGGTTGTCTTTCCTGTGGAATGTAATCACCCTACCGTTGGGGGGGATTACAACCGCGAGGTAGGTATGTTGCAAAGCCTACCTGAAGCGTCTTTGAAAATCTGCCGCTGCGGGTGTGCGCGATTTTGGCGCCGTTTAGAGGGGGCGGGTTTAAAACGCGATTTTCTCTAGGCTGTTCAAATCGAAGATGTTCAGCCTAGTTAATTATTAACGAAAAATCGCTGGAAGACCCGTCGCAAAAGCTATTATTAGGTTTAAAGGCCTTGAATAATAGTTATAGTAGTTTAAAAATCAATCTCTAAACCCGCGACCGCCAGCAACCGCAGGGTCTCATAAAGCAAACCACAGAAGGTAGGTTGTATATTTTTACATTAAAAAGGGCTTCTAAAGATCCCTTTATACAAAGTTTAATATTGCGAGTAGCTCATTTTGGGCCCATTATATCGCGCAGTATTTTTCTGGGCATTTGGGGCACAAATCTACCGCAATGTGAACGTTCTAAACCAGCGCGTTCCACAGGGACCCACTGGAAAGCTGATTTAAATGGGCATTTATTTACAGCAATTGAACACTGAATTCCTTCCATTTGGCCTATAAATTAATGTAAATGAGATTTAAAATCATGTTTTATTGTGAATTATTTGTGAATATTATTTGGACATTTAGGCTATTTAAAAATGTTAATCATTTATTAAGAAATGGATAGATGTTTAGATCTAGTAATTGAAGTCTGAAATTAGCTACAATTAGGTAACTAACTAATTATATGCTTTAATTTCAGGTCATCCAAGTAAGATTATTTTATATTTGTTTCAGAATGCTTCAATCTATGATAACTGAAAATTTCATTCAGTTCTTTTAATTTTTAAGAAAGTTATGGGCTTTTGACTGTTCACGATCACAGCTTTTGTGTTATGTCCATAGAAAATCAATAGGGAACAAGATGCTAATTTCCCAGTATGAAAATGGCCATAACTTTTTAAATACTTGAGATATGAAAGTGAATTAGGTGTCAAATTAAACTTATTTTTATGCTTTATCTGATGGGATAAATTACAGACTTGATTTTTAAAATCTCAAAATTTTGTAACATTGCTACGCGAGGTGCTTTAAAAGCCGAGGTTTTTTAAAACAATAAACAGGATAAATGCAAAGGGGGGTGGGGTGAGAAACGGATTAAAACCGCAAGGTGTTTTAAAACCCGAGGTTTTTTAAAATAAACAGGATAAAAGGAAAGTCAATCTTTTTTAAATGTTATATTGAAGGAATCAGTTGGATCAAGTTAAAAACGGAATCCATGCAATAAAGTTAAAAACGGCGAGGTGTTATAAAATAAATCTTATCTTTAAAGATGTCGGTGAGCAATCAGTGCAGAAGTCGATGTTCACTCGACCTCAAACAGAGCCGTTAACTGGACCGTTGGAGAGGCGGTGAAGGTGTTTTTGAAATGCGGCCCCTCCCCCTGACGTCATTGAAAAGGGCGGCGACCCCTCCCCCTGGCAGTGTGACGTCAGTGGAAGCTGCTTGAAGAATCTGTGTGTGTTTAAAAGGGTGACGTTTTGGCTTTTATTGATTTAAAAAAAAAATTTAATGATGAATAACTTGAAAAATATAGCATGGAATGTGAAGGAAACCTGTTTACTGCATCGACCGGGTTAATGTGAGTAATAATCTGTCAACATTTCAACTCCGGCGCGTAGCATTTTGACTAAAGTAGAAAAACACACACGGAAACAGGCACACACACACACACACATAGGTACAAGATGAGACTCGTTTAACTGTTCTGCCATTTCCATGTTTTGTTGTTTCACCTGTCTCTGACTGTAAGGGGCCAACATTCATCTTCACTAATCTTTTCCTTTTTACATACTGAACCTAAAGGAACTTTTACAGTCAGTTTTTATATTCCCCGAAGCTTTCTTTCATGCTCTATTTTCCCCCTCATAATTAACCCCTTTGTTCTAGAAATATAGTTACATAGACTATAGGTGCAGGAGTTGGCTATTCGGTCCTTCCAGCCAGCACTGCCATTCAATGTGAACATGGCTAATCATCCACAATCAGTACCCCTTTCCTGCCTTCTCGTCATACCCCTTGATTCCGCTAGCCCTATCTAACTCTGTTTTAAATGCAGTCAGTGAATCATCCTCCACTGCACTCTGCGGCGGAGAATTCCTCAAACTCACAACTCTCTGTGTGAAAAAGTTTTTCTCATCTCCGTTCTAAATGGCTTATCCCTTAATCTTAAACTGTGGCCACTGGTTCTGGACTCCCCTAACATCGGGAACATGTTTCCTGCCTCGATCGTGTCCAAACTCTTAATAATCTTATATGTTTCAATAAGAAACCCTCTCATACTTCTAAATTCCAGAGTATACAAGCCCAGTCGCCTCATTCTATCAAAATGATACTTCCACCATCCCGAGAATTAACCTGGTGAACCTACTCTGCACTCCATCAATAGCAAGAATGTCCTTCCTCAAATTGGGAGACCAAAGCTGCATAACATACTGCAGGTGTGGTCTTACTAGAGCCCTGTCCAACTGCAGAAGGACTTCTTTGCTCCTATACTCAACTCCTCTTGTTATGAAGGCCAACATGCCATTTGCTTTCTTCACTGCCTGCTGTACCTGCATGCTTAGTCTCATTGACTGATGAACAAGGAACTTCCAGATCCTGTTTGAGAAGGAACGTTTCGGGCCGAAACCCTTCTTCAGACTGATGAAGGATTTCGGCCCGAAACATTGCCTTTGTCCTTCGCTCCATAGATGCTGCTGCACCCTCTGAGTTTCTCCAGCTTTTTTGTGTACCTCCAGATCCTGTTGTACTTCCCCTTTTCCCAAATTGACACCATTTAGATAATAATCTGCCTTCCTGTTTTTGCCACCAAAAGGGGTAACCTCACACTTATCCACATTAAACTGCATCTGCCATGCATCTGCCCACTCACCCAACGAGTCCAAGTCACCGTGCATTCTCAAAGCATCCTCTTCACAGTTTACACTGTCACCCAGCTTTGTGTCATCTGCAAATTTGCTAATGTTACTTTTAATCCCTTCATCTAAATCATTAATGTATATTGTAAATAGCTGCAGTTCCATCACCAAACTTTGCGATACCCCACTAGTCACTGCCTGCCATTCTGAAAGGGACCCGTCAATCCCTACTCTTTGTTTCCTGTCTGCCAAACAATTTCCCATCCGTCAGCACTCTACCCCCAATACCATGTGCTCCAATTTTGCCCACTAATCTCCTATGTGGGACCTTATCAAATGCTTTCTCAAAGTCCAGGTACATTACATCTACTGGCTTTCCCTTGTCCATTTTCCTAGTTACAACCTCAAAAAATTTCAGAAGATTAATCAAGCATGATTTCCCCTTCGTAAATCCTTGCTGACTTGGACCGATCCTGTCACTGCTATCCAAATGTGCGGCTATTTCATCTTTTATAATTGACTCCAGCATCTTCCCCACCACCGATGTCAGGCTAACTGGTCTTCTTTGTTTTCTTGTTTTCGCTCTCCCGCCTTTCTTAAAAAGTGGGATAACATTAGATACCCTCCAATCCATAGGAACTGATCCTGAATCTATAGAACATTGGAAAATGATCACCAATGCATCCACGATTTCTAGAGCCACTTCGTTAAGTACCCTGGGACGCAGACCATCAGGCCCTGTGGATTTATCTGCCTTAAGTCCCATCAGTCTACCCAACACCATTTCCTGTCTAATGTGAATTTCCTTCAGTTCCTTCGTCACCCTAGGTACATCAGGGAGATTGTTTGTGTCTTCCTTAGTAGAGACGGATGCAAAGTACCTCTATGGAATGAAATGATCCTGCATCTTCTGGATTATTCCCTGAAATACTTGTCATTGCTGTTCCACCGTCATTCCTGCCAGGGTCCCTTTCCAGTCAACTTTGGCCAGCTCCTCCCTCATGCCTCCATAGTCCATCTGCAATACTGACACTTCCGAATTTACCTTCTCCCTCTCAAATTGCTGATTAAAACTAATCATATTATGGACACTACCTAATGGTTCCTTTACCTTCAGTTCTCTTATCAAATCCGGTTCATTATACAACACTAAATCCACAACACTACCTCCCTGGTAAGCTCCAGTACAAGCTGCTCTTAAATCCATTCTTAAATCCATCTCTGGAGGCACTCTACAAACTCACTTTCTTGGGGTCCAGTACCAACCTGATTTTCCCTGTCTACCTGCATATTGAAATCACCCATAACCATCAAAGCATTACCTTTGTTAAATGCTAATTTTAACTCCTGATGCAACTTGCACCCTATCTCCAGGCTACTGTTTGGGGGCATGTAGATAACTCCCATTAGGGCCTTTTTACCCTTACAAATTCTCAGTTCTATCCACAATGACTCTACATCTTCTGATTCTATGTCACCCCTCGCAAGGGACTGAATTTCATTCCTTACCAACAGAGCCATCCACCCCATCTGCCTACCTGTCTGTCTTTTCTATAGGACGTATACCCCTGAATATTCTGTTCTCAGCTCTGATCCTCTTGCAGCCATGTCTCTGTAATTCCCACAACATCATACTTACCAATTTCTAACTGAGCTTCCAGCACATCCACTTTATAAGGGTCTGTCCCACGGCGATTTTTTTCGTAAACTGCCGGCATCATTAACTGATGTATCAGGTCACCGAAATATTTGCGGTGTGACGCGGCGTGATGACGTGTGATGTGCGGTCTTTTTCAAGTGTTGCACCATTTCTTTTGTCACCACTCGATTTTGAAATGATCTGAATCTTTTGGTGACACTGATATGACGCCGGCAGTCGCAGAAAAAATCACCAATTGGGACAGGCCCTTTATACTTCTCGCATTTATTAAAAAACACATTTATTCGGTATTCACCTCCCCTCTCACAGTGGTTCCTATTTCACCTAATCTTAGTGTCTTATCCCTTCTTGAACTTTCTGTCCCATTAATTTGGGAGTCTTTCGTAACTTTTCCTGTACCCTCTTGCCCTTTAACTCCATCAGATTTGTCAACCCCTCCTCTGTTGAGTTCTAAATTTCTCCCAGTCCTCTGGTTTGCCTCTTCCTTGGCTTTACCACTATCCTTGACTTCCCTCGTCAGCCATGATTGAGCCGCCTTCCCAGTTTCATTTTTTCGAAGACAGGGATGAACAATTTCAGGAGTTCATCCATGCGGTCTTTAAATCTTCGCCATTGCATCTCCACTGTCAACCCTTTAAATATAATTTGCCAGTCAATCCCAGCCAATTCCCATCTCATACCTTCAAAGTCTCCTTTATTCAAGTTCAGAACCCTAGTCTCTGAATTAACCATGTCTCTCTCCATCCTAATGCAGAATTCCATCATAGTACGGTCACTGTTACCCAAGGGGCCTTGCACAACAAGATCGCTAACTAATTCCTCATTACACAATATCCACTCTAGGATTGAGTAACCCTCTAGTCGGTTCATCTACATATTGGTTTAAAAACCCATCGTATACATTCCAGGAAATCCTCTTCCTCAGCACTGTGACCAATTTCGTTGGCCCAATCTATATGTAGATTAATGTTACCCATGATAACTGCTGTACCTTTGCTACACGCATCCCTAATTTCCTGCTTGATGCTGTCCCCAAACTCCCTACTGCTGTTTGGTGGTCTGTATACCACTCCAACAAGCATTTTCTGCCCTTGGCTATTTCACAGTTCTACCCATACCGATTCTGCAGCATCCAAGCTAATGTCTCTCCTTGATATTGCATTAATCTCCTCTTTAATCACCTCCTCTTCCTTTCTGTCTATCCTTCCTGAATATCAAATGCCTCTGCATGTTTAGCTCCCAGCCTTGGTCACCCTGGAGCCATGTCTCTGTAATTCCAACTTTATCATATCCCTTGATTACTAACTGTGCATTCAATTCATCCTTATTTGAATGCTCCTCGCATTAAACCACAGAGCTTTCAGGTTAGTTTTTCTTATCTCCCTTCTCCCTTTTGCTTTTGCCCTCCTACCTAGTTCTCCATACTCACGTTGCACAATCTCCTTCCTCTTCTTACCCATGTCATTGTGCCCACATGCACAACTACTTCCAGCTGTTCACCTTCCCTCTCGAGGATGTTCTGAATTTGGCTCGTGACATCTTGGACCCTGGCACCAGGGAGGAAACACACCATCCTCGAGCCTCACCTGTCACCACAGAATCTACTGTCCGCACATCGGACAAATGGAGTCACCCACCACTATGACTCTGCCTGACCTCCTTTCTAGGGGGGCGCCGTCCTGTGCGGTATGGCTGCCCAGCCTGCAGCTGCTCGTTTTTTCTCTCTTTTTTTATTTTTAGTTAGTTGAGTTTTTAGTTCTGGAATTTTGGTCTTTTTAATGTGGGGGGGAAGGGGGAAACTGCTTTCTAGGGTCCCTACCTGGTTGGAGAGGCAGCTTTTCTCCGGGCTGCACCATCAACCCGTCCTCGCGGCCTACCAGCGGGGCCAGGAGAGGCGTTTCCTGAGGGGACCTGGCCAAAACCTCAGCTTCGGCGGCGGCACAGCGCTGGAGCGCTATTGCGGAGCGGGCGATGCTTTGCCTGGGTCGCCGCGCTGGAACTCCGGTGAGCTGGGACCGCCAATAAAAACATCATGGAGCTGCGGAACAGTGGAGCGGCCAGCTGCGGGCGGCGGTGCAGACTTTAACATCGGGAGCCTGGGATCCCTCAGCGAGATCACCAGAGGTGGAGCTCCATCCGGCGCGGCCTTGTTGGCTTCGGAAGCCATGGCCTCCAGTACGGAAGCGGCCGTTCCAGGGTTCCCATACCGCTGAGAGGACTCTCCGGACGCCGGAGCACCATCAACTGGGTAGAACGGCCTGGAACATCGGGCCTCCGTAGAGGCAACTGTGGAGGCCTCAATAGGCCCGACTATGGGTGAACTGGGGATGGGGACTGGTCATTGTGCCTTCCCTCATAATGGGAACCATTGTGGGGGGATGTTTTTATGTTTAAATTTCTTTATTACTGTTATGTCTGTATTCTTTCTTTATGTGCTGCATTGGCAAGAAGAATTTCACTACACCTAGACTAATAAAATAACCTTTGAACCTTTGAACCTTTCCCAGAGCTCCCTCCCTCCCAGTTACTGGGATCCCGGATCTCATGCTCCATTTCATATTCCGGGCCACAGTCTCCTGATGGCTCCCACTCTCCCGACGCCGGTGTAACAATACTGATTTCCGGTGCTATCTGTGTGGAGTTTGCATGTTCTCCCCGTGACTGTGTGTGTGTCCCCAGGTGCTCCAGTTTCTCACACATCGCTGAAACTAGCTGGGACGTTAATCAGCAGCTGTAAAATGACCCAGTGTGGGTTAATGGCGACATTTGATTGGCCGATGTCAGAGAATGACCAAGGTGCAGGACTACATGGAAGTAAGGAGAGGGGCAATGGAACTGATGAGATCGATCCCCTAGACACTGGCATGAAGCTGATGGGCCGAGTGGTCGGCCTTGTGGCAATCAGTTCATGGTGGAAGATCGATGAAGCTGGGGTTACAGACGTGGGATTGGTGCCAGCGTTTATCCGGGAGATGGTATCATTGATCAGGGAGTGAACGGGAGATTATTGGTGCTCGGGGTTGGTGAGGGTGGAGATACAGATGAGGGATGTGGGGAACAAGAGGCTGGGGACATGAGCTGAACTTGACATTAACACCGATCATCATTCTGTCCCTCAGCCACAGACTCCGCACTCGGTGACCCGTGTGTGACCCACACCGTCCTGGATCAACCCTGGAGGAGCACGGATTGTTCCAACACTGAGTGCAGCGCTGGGACATGGATGGGTGATGGAAATCTCACAGTGGGATGGTACAGATTTAACAGGTAACGTGAGGTGATCATTGCTGAGAAATTGGACACTGATGGAGAATGTAAAGGGGAGAATGAGGGGCGTGTGAAGGGGAGATGTAGGGAGATGGGGATCATCGGTTGCTGCAATGGGATGGGCGTCAATACTGAGAATGGGGAGATCCCACATTGTGGAGAGAGAGACCGGGGAAGACGGAAGCGGAGGGAAAATAACATTGGATTCCGGGGAATGTTGAACGGGGACTGGGTGCGGTCAGGATGGTCCTGATTCCGGGTCTTTCTCAGGGTGAACAAATTCCCTCAGTTCAGGGGCTGACTCTCTGATTGTTGTTTCAGTTCCGTGGATGGAAGATTCCGGAGACTGTCGTTCCAGTGAATCACTGCTCCGGGAAAAGACTAGGCTGGTTAGCCGGTAGGGTCAGAGTTTACAACAGATGGTCTCAGTTATTGTCGGGGAGGGTCAGACTGACGACCCAGATCTCTCCAGAGGGCCCCTCGCATGGATACGGAACCCAAACTCCCTGAGAGGTTCCCCCACAGTCACTCAGACCGCGCTCCGGCCCTGGATCCTCACGGAGTGCGGTGGGGAAGCTCCAGCTTCTTGGGGTTTCCCGGCAGTGGGACTACGGATCACATCCGCCCGCTGTCTATCTTTATCCAAAATATACTTTATTCAGAATTTTTAACTTTTTCAAAAAACGAACACTGCAAGAAAACACTACCGACGTTCTCAGTGTTTAAGTATTAATTGGTGACTATACAATAGACAATAGACAATAGGTGCAGGAGTCGGCCATTCAGCCCTTCGAGCCAGCACCGCCATTCAATTTGATCATGTCTGATCGTACCCAATCAATATCCTGGTCCTGCCTTCTCCCCATTTCCCCTGACTCCGCTATCTTTAAGAGCCTTATCTATCTCTCTCTTGAAAGTATCCAGAGAACCAGCCTCCACCGCCCTCTGAGACGGAGAATTCCACAGACTCTCAACTCTCTGTGAGAAAAAGTGTTTCTGAAAAAGTGATATTCGGTAGTGTTTGCAAACTATCCTTACACCAAGCCCACTTGCTACACATGGTCCCCTGAGGTGTTGGAAGGATCTGACTGGGAGGGCCCCTCTAACCACCAGCCAAGCCGGGTGTTGGTGCTTGTTGGTGAGTTCTGGCGATGAGCCATTTCACCAGACGAGCTGGGCATTCTGCACTGGGAACCACGCCACAGGATCCATCGTGTCCTTTTCCTGCAGTGCCTGCAGGATGTTCTGTGCTGACCACTGCCTGACGGACATATGGACAAAGGTGTTGGCCCGGAAGACCCTTTCCACTGACAGCACAGTGGCACAGTGGTAGAGTTGATGCCTCACAGCGCTAGAGGCCCGGGTTCAATCCTGACTACAGATGCTGTCTGTACGGAGATTATACATTCTCCCTGTGACCGTGTTAGTTTCCTCAGGGTGCTCCAGTTTGCTCACACACACCAACGCCGTACGTGTTTGAAGTTTAATTGGCTTTGTTAACATTGTAAATTGTCCTTAGTGTGTGTAATGTTAGTGTACAGGGTGATCGCTGGTCGGTGCAGACTTGGTGGGCAGAAGGGCCTGTTTCCCTGCTGTTTGTCTAAAGTCTACAGACAGGTGATTTGACAAAGTCCAGTGAACTGGCACATTGTGTAGCATCGGAGCCAGGCTCATCCTTCACAACACCGGGGATTGGTAGAACCGCAGCAGGTAGTGACACTTGGTGCCCACATGCTTTGCCTCTACACACAGCTTGATGCAGTCATAGACTAAGGAGGCTATCGGGATGAGGGCGACGTTCAGCACCTTTTACCCCCGTTGTCTGCCGACTTGTGCATCGTGACCCATCAGACCCGCTCCATCATTGAACCAACTCCATCATTGAACCAACTCCATCATTGAACCAACTCCATCATTGAACCAACTCCATCATTGAACCAGAGCCGGGGTGATCGCTGAGGCACAGGACCGTGGGACGGGCCGCACTAACACCAAGTCCACAGTCCCGGGAAAACCTCACGCCTCATGAACAAACATTTCCCCGTTATCCCCACATCCAATGTTTTTCTTGACCATGGCTGTTTGCTCCAGCCAATTCTTGTAACATTCCTTGATCAACTCCGCAGAACCAAATCCCTAGCAACTCAAGAAGTCCCATCCGCCCGCTGTCCCTGCTCCAGATCAGAGCCAGAGCAGTTTCAGTGGAGGAGCAGCTCCCAGGGAGCTGGGCCCATCTCAGGACACCCACAGTTCAGCAACGAAGCGGAGAAATTAAATACACACAACATAACCATATAACAATTACAGCACGGAAACAGGCCATCTCGACCCTTCTAGTCCGTGCCGAACACATAATCTCCCCTAGTCCCATATACCTGCGCTCAGACCATAACCCTCCATTCCTTTCCCATCCATATAACTATCCAATTTATTTTTAAATGATAAAAACGAACCTGCCTCCACCACCTTCACTGGAAGCTCATTCCACACAGCTACCACTCTCTGAGTAAATAAGTTCCCCCTCATGTTACCCCTAAACTCAGTCCCTTAATTCTCAAGTCATGTCCCCTTGTTTGAATCTTCCCTACTCTCAGTGGGAAAAGCTTTTTCACGTCAACTCTGTCTATCCCTCTCATCATTTTAAAAACCTCGATCAAGTCCCCCCTTAACCTTCTGCGCTCCAAAGAATAAAGCCCTAACTTGTTCAACCTTTCTCTGTAACTTAGTTGCTGAAACCCAGGCAACATTCTAGTAAATCTCCTCTGTACTCTCTCTATTTTGTTGACATCCTTCCTATAATTAGGCGACCAAAATTGTACACCATACTCCAGAATTGGCCTCACCAATGCCTTGTACAATTTTAACATTACATCCCAACTTCTATACTCAATGCTCTGATTTATAAAGGCCAGCACACCAAAAGCTTTCTTTACCACCCTATCTACATGAGATTCCACTTTCAGGGAACTGTGCACAGGTATTCCCAGATCCCTCTGTTCACCTACATTCTTCAATTCCCTACCATTTACCATGTACGTCCTATTTTGATTTGTCCTGCCAAGATGTAGCACCTCACACTTATCAGCATTAAACTCCATCTGCCATCTTTCAGCCCACTCTTCCAACTGGCATAAATCTCTCTGTAGACTTTGAAACTCTACTTCATTACCCGCAACCCCACCTATCTTAGTATCATCTGCATACTTACTAATCCAATTTACCACGCCATCGTCCAGATCATTGATGTACATGACAAACAACAGTGGACCCAACACAGATCCCTGTGGCACCCCACTCGTCACTGGCCTCCAACCTGACAAACAATCATCCACCATTACTCTCTGGCATCTCCCATTCAGCCACTGTTGAATCCATCTTGCTACTGCACCATTAATACCCAACCATTGAACCTTCTTAACCAACCTTCCATGAGGAACCTTGTCAAAGGCCTTACTGAAGTCCATATACACAACATCCACTGCTTTACCCTCATCAATTTCCCGAGTAACATCTTCAAAAAATTCAAGAAGATTAGTTAAACATGACCTTCCAGGCACAAATCCATGTTGACTGTTCCTAATCAGACCCTGTCTATCCAGATGCTTATATATATTATCTCTAAGTATTCTTTCCATTAATTTGCCCACCACTGACGTCAAACTAACAGGTCTATAATTGCTAGGTTTACTCTTAGACCCCTTTTTAAACAATGGAACAACATGCGCAGTACGCCAATCCTCCGGCACTATTCCCGTTTCTAATGACATTTGAAACGGGAATTTAGCACAAAGATAGATTGTTGGTTTTAATTTCTGATTGTTTGTGATTAAAGTTGTGTGGGTCAGTTCCAGTTTCTAGTTTCATAATTCACCACCCATCAGGGGCGGGGCTTGTGTTTCCAGTCCAGACCCCGGCACCCTAGGGTGTCAGCACCAGGAGCCAGTCTCAGGGAGCAGGGGCTGCTGTGGGGAGTGTGGGTGGGAAGGGTGAGGACAGCAGCTCGCCGCTGACTAAGGCAGGTCAGACCCGACCATGATCACTGCCTTACACTGGCTCCACATTCACATTCCCCACCGCACTGTGGCTCCGGGTACATTTAACAATGTTTATAATCCTCATTCCAGGTCCCCATCCCAGCGTGGGAGACAGGGAGGTGACCAGGACAGTCTGTTTCACTGCGGGCAGTTACATCTGCTTCAGGGACCAGGAGATCAGGGTCAAGAACTGCACCGGTTACTTTGTGTATCAGCTGTAGCCGTCACCCTACACCTACACTGTGTATTGTACAGGTAGGTCCCTGTTCCCCAGTCACATGAGCTCTCATCCCCTGGTCAGACCTGTGACCCCACTTGGTCCAATTGCCCCGTGGGTTCCAGCCTCTCCCCCTCACCCCTGGACCTATCCTTCCCTCCCCCTCATGGAAACATCACTCTCCCCCCTCCATCCTGGATTCTTCACTCTCTCTGGCACTGTCCACTACCCGACTCTCCACCCGGCCAGGTCCCCTCCCCTTGGTACAGTCCCCTCCCCTCGGTCTGTCCCCCTCCCCACTTGCCCCATCGCCTACCTCCCCCCCCACCCCCTTGCACAGACAATCTCCCCTCCCTCCCCCAACAGTTCCTCTCTCCACAACTCCTTGGTTCACTCTTCTCTTCCCACTCAAACCAGGAGATGTAACACCTGTCCCTGTACCTCCCCCCCCTCACCTTCATCCAGTCACCCTGACAGTCCTTCCAGTTGATACAGAGGATCACATGTACCTTCTCGAAGCTCATCTGCTGCATCCAGGTGTTGCTGATGCGGGCTCCTGTGCATCGGCGAGACAAAGTGTGGACTCGGCAAACATTTTGCCAAACACATGTTCACGGTCCACCAAGGTCTACAGAACCTTCCGGTTGCTAACCATTTTATCCCCTTCCCATTCCCATCCCCAACACTGTCCCCAACCCTTTCTTCTTTCCGCACTGTGCCCCTCCTAAACTCACACCTATTTCTCACCTCACTCCCTCTGGCTCCACAACTTGCAACTCTTCAACCTTCCTGTCTCACACCTTCATGCTTTATTTTCTGGCCTTTGTTCCAACCATCTACCCACCAAAAACCCCTCTCACCCATGTCCACCTATTACCTGCCAAGCTTTGTCCTGCCTCCCCTCTCTTCCAGCTTTTCCCCATCCTGCAAATGGTCTGAGGAAGGCTCCCGACCTGAAACGTCACCTATCTATGTTCCCCAGATCTACTGCCTGACCCACTGAGTTACTCCAGCACTTTGTGTCCTTCACATTAAACCAGTCGGGTTCAGTGGAAATGGATGATTCCGTTGTGTGATGTGTAAGAGTGTTAAAGGAATACGGTCCGAGACTCTTGAAAGGCTGGCACCACCATTGTACCGAGCGTGCTGGATCAGTGGGGTATTACTGGAGTAACAGACATGTGGTGAAATAATCTGAGGATTGAGCAGAGACACTGTTGTCCCTGGAGCACATTGAGGACACGTCCAGTAGAACAGATGAGGGAACCAGTGACTGGGCTGTGGGGGATTTTCAGAAAGCATTTAGTACGTTCCTGCACAAGAGGCTGGTCAACAAGGTCAAAGCACATGGAATTGTTCACACACTGACATGGATTGAGAATTGGCTTTTGGACAGAGAGCAACAGGTGGGGATAAGCAGATCATTCTCAGGTTGGCAGCAGTGACGTGTGGGTACAAGAGGGCTCAGTGCTTGGGCCCCGGTGAGTCACAGTCTGTATCAATAACTGGACTGGGACGATCATCTGTGGACTGAGATACACCGTGATATCTCCCACTGACCAGCAGTGTCCCTCACAGTGCCCCCTGGGACCAAGCCTGGGACCCCACCCCGGGACCGAGATATCCCCTATACTCACCCCCCCCTCAAGGGACCCACAACCCCTCCCCAATGACCTAGTCTTCACCTCTCTTCCCCCCGGGGCCAAGACCGCCCCTCGAACCCCAACCTGAGCCGTCCCCTATCCCCTCCCCACAGCGATCTCCCCTCCCCGAGACCAGGCCGTTCCTTCCTTTCACTCGCCCCAGAAACAACCGGTCCCCTCCCCTCCTCTCGCCAGAGACAGAGAGAGCCAGGGGGTGAGTGGGAAGCAGGGAGAGGGTGGAGTGGGACAGAGGGGGTGAGAGAGAGGGAAAGGGTGGGTGAAGGAGAGGCAGGGTCGAGGAGGAGGTGAGAGGGCAGGGAGGGGCGAGCGGAGGGGAATGAGGGCAGAGTGACGACGGGAATGATGGGGGTGAGGAGCAGAGGGAGTGGGGAGCAGAGCGGAGTGATGCAGGCACGGGTCCCAATGTGTGAGGTGTGTGGGGTGGAGGAGCTGGGAGGCAGCAACGGTCACCACTGTGGAGTGGGATGTACTGGGGGTGTCAGGATACACGGTGCAGGAGAGGGCTGGACCGTTGGTGTCACCAGAGACTGGTGTCGGCCGTGCACTTCCCTCTGCTCCCATCCCGCAGAGATGCTGGATTATTTCCACACTACACCCACTGTCTGTCCACACTTTATTACAGATCCAGCCTCCGTACCAACTGGGGAACCCCAAAAAACAACACATGAACTCCAGGAAACAACCGAACTCCAGGATACAACAGCTGAACCCCAGAAGGATGTGTCCACCGTTCCAGAACCAGATACAACCTCGGGTAATGATGGTTTTTATCTGACATCAGGTAGAAACATAGAAATTAGGTGCAGGAGTAGGCCATTCGGCCCTTCGAGCCTGCACCGCCATTCGATGTGATCATGGCTGATCATCCAACTCAGTATCCTGTACCTGCCTTCTCTCCATACCCCCTGATCCCTTTAACCACAAGGGCCACATCTAAGTCCCTCTTAAATACAGCCAATGAACTGGCCTCAACTACCTTCTGTGGCAGAGAATTCCAGAGATTCACCATTCTCTGTGTGAAAAATGTTTTTCTCATCTCGGTCCTAAAAGATTTCTCCCTTATCCTTAAACTGTGACCCCTTGTTCTGCTCTTCCCCAACATCGGGAACAATCATCCTGCATCTAGCCTGTCCAACCCCTTAAGAATTTTGTAAGTTTCTATAAGATCCCCCCTCAATCTTCTAAATAACCCCCTTCATTCTTCGAAATGATATTGATATTTCTGACCCCAAACGTCCGTGCTGGTGGGGAAAGGGCAGGGGAGGGTGACTTGAGGAATATTGGCATCGAGGAGATGGAGGAGAGAGGATGGGGTGTGAGGTGAGGAAATCTGGAGAGAGAAAGGGGAGGAGGGGGTCTATAATGGACGGGAGGGTGTGTGGAGTGGGGAGGGGGATCAGAAGGGGAGTAGGGGGTTGTGGGAGGAGGTTTGGAATTGGAGGTTGGGAAAAGGCGAGGCGGATTCCTGGAGTGAGCGGAGGCTGATGTTGGGGAGTGGGGAGGGGGAGGTCTGGAGTGAGGGGAGGTGGGAGTGGGGAGGGGGAGGTCTGGAAGGTTGGTGCTGGGGAGTGTGGAGGGGGAGGTGGCTGGAGGGATTCTGGGGAGATGAGCCAGGAATCCATTGGTGGGAGCGGACCTCACGGGAGGGTGGATGTGGGACAGTGTGGAGAGGGGAGGAGGGCAGGTAGAAATGTGAGTATAGTGGAAGAGAAGGGCAGGTATAGCACGGGAACAAGCCCTTCGTCCTTCGACCCTAATTCCACGCTGACCAGTGATCCCCGTACACTTGCACTATCCTGTACACTGGGAACAATTACAATTTATACCAAAGACAATTAACCTACAAACCTGTACGTCTTTGGAGTGTGAGAGGACACCGGAGCACCCGGGGAAAACCCATGCTGACACATGGAGAACGTGCAAACTCCGCACAGACAGCAGCCGTAGTCAGGATCTAACTCGGGTCTCTGGCGCAGTGAGGCAGCAACTCTACCGCTGCCCCTTGTGCTGCCCTAAGGAGTGAATGGGTGACTGGAGATTGCGGGAGGAGGGGGAAAGTCAGTGGAGAGCTTGTGGAGAATGTATTTTGGTGACTGACTGACACTCGGGAGCGGGGGCTGAATGGTGAAGCGAGTGAGCGCGTGCACGGATTGAGTGAGGGGTGTGAGTGAGTCGGAGAAAGGATGGATTTAGTCAGGATCCAGGGATAGAGCTCTGTAGGAGAGTCGAGGAGGAACAAGGAAGCGTGGCGTGGAGCGTGTTGGAGGAGTGTGTAATGTTCCAGGTGAGATGTGGGACCTGTGAGATTTGGTATGTGTTGTTGTCAGCACGGACTGGTGACTCTTGGTCTCTGCAGCCGACTTCCCTCCTGATCAGCTGTTCAATGTGTTTTTACTCTTTTACCCTCCCTGTCCCTCCTCCTCTCTCTTCTTCCAGATCCACCGTTGGACACAACTCTGGAACCCCAGGGAGCAGGAACTGGAGACTCTGGTCCGGGTTTAACTAGTGACCCAGCAGGGTCTGCAAGCTCAGGTATCAGTGGTGGGGAGCATGGAACATAGATAAAGGCAGCACGGTGGTGCAGCGGTAGAGTTGCTGGCTTACAGCGCCAGAGACCCGGGTTTGATCCTGACTATGGGTGCTGTCTGTACGGAGTTTGTACGTTCTCCCCGTGACCTGCATGGGTTTTCTCTGGGTGCTTCGGTTTCCTCCCACACTCCAAAGACGTTGAGGTTTGTAGGTTAATTGGCTTGGTGTCATTGTAAATTGTCCCTGGTGTGTAGTATAGTGTGTAGTTTAGTGTTAGTGTGCGGGGATCGCTGGTCAGTGCGGACACGGTGGGCTGAAGGGCCTTGTTTCCACGCTGTATCTCCAAACTAAACTAAACAGGACATTACAGGAACAGGCCCATCACCCCACAAAGTCCGTGCCGAACATGATGCCAATTTAAACCTCTGCCTGCACGTGATCCATATCCCTACATTTCCTGCATACAAACATGCCTCACCAAAAAACGTAATATCCACTATCGTATCAGCCTACACCACCACATTTGGCAGCACGTTCCAGGTCCCCACCACTGTGTAAAAGACTTGCCCCCCACGAACTTTGCACCTTGTATCTTAAAGCTGTGCCTTCTAATCTTTGACATTTCCACACTGGGGGAAAAGTTCTAAATGGCTACCTCATCATTGCTGCATCATTTTATATACTTCTGTCTGATCTATACTTAGCCTCGACAACCCAGAGAAAACATCACCTGAATACCTCCGCACAGTCTGCCAAGGCCAACGAGATCTCCCGTTTGCTAAACACTTTAACTCCTCCTCCCATTCCCATACTGACCTTTCTGTCCTGGGCCTCCTCCACTGTCAGAGTGAGGCCCAACACAAATTGGAGAAACTACACCTCATATTTCATTAGGGCAGCTTACAACCCAGTGGTTTGATAATAGATTTCTCTAACTTCTAATAACCCTTTGCTTTTCCTCTCTCTCCGTCCCTCCCCCACCCTCGTTCTCTGACTCGTTTCACTTTCCTCCTGATTAATTTTACTGATATTAAGCCTTGTTGTCACCTTCCCTCCCCATCCCCAGCTAACAATGAACCATTCAACATTTGCTTGACCATTTCTTCTCTCCAGAGATGCTGCCTGTCTCGCTGAGTTACTCCAGCATTTTGTGTGTACCTTTGCTTTCCACAGTCTGCTTTGATCTGCTGTTACCACACCTTACCCTTCCATATCTCCAGTCTCCCTCTTCCCTGAATCTTAGTCTGAAGAAGGGTCTCGACCCAAAATGTCACCCATTCTTTCTCTCCAGAGATGCTGCCTGTTTCACTGAGTTATTCCTGCTTTTTGTGTCCATCTCCAGAGAAAACAATCCAGGGTTGTCCAATGTCTCCTTAAAGCTAATGCCCTCTAATCCAGGCAGCATTCTGGTAAACTCCTTCTGGTCCTTGTCCAAAGCCTCCACATCACTCCTGTAATGGGGCAACCACAACAGCTATAACAATACTCCAAATGCAGCCCAACCAAAGTCCTATGTAACTGCAACATAACTTCCTGCCTTCCCGACCTATTCAGAGCTTTGTGTCCACTTTATCTGGCTGCTCGTTCCATACACCCACCACACTCTGAATGAAAATAGTTGCCCCACTGGTTCCTGTTAAATCTATCCCCTCTCATCTTAAACTTATATCCAACACAAAGTGTCCATTATGTTACTACAACTTTGTGGCACTTGGTTTTTGTTGTAAACGACCATATTTATATATATATGCAACGTGTTGGAGTAACAGTGGATGATGCAGAATATCTGGAGAAAATGGATAGTTCATGTCCTCCAGAGATACTGCCTGACCCACTGAGTTTTGGACATTTTGTGGCAATTTTTTGGACATAAATATGTGGGTTGGTTAGTACGTTTGCAGATGACACTAATATACTGTAGGTGGTGGTGCGGACTGTGAGGAAGGAAGGTGGGATATAGATCAGTTACTGAAGTGGGTAGAGAAGTGGCAGATGAAGTTTAATCCAAACAAGTGTGAGGTGTTGCACTCTGGGAGGTCAAATGCAAGGGGGAATTATACAGTTAATATCAAGAAGAACATTGATGAACAGAGGGGTCTTGGTGTACACGTCCTTAACAATCTCAACTGTGGCAACACAAGTAGGTACAGTAATACAGTAGGCACATGGTTATGCTTACATTCAGCGGTCGGGAAGTCAGGAAGTTATGTTGCAGTTACATTGGACTTTGGTTGGGCTGCATTTGGAATATTGTTATAGGGAGGTTGCACATTTATCCTACTTCAGAATTCCAAAAGTGAGGAGAAATGACAGTAGAGTGAATGTTTTCACTCTTGATATCCGCACGGCCAATGTTCGCCAAGCACTTTAGCTGTTGTTGTCCCTTCAGCTCTCGCTTCTCTCTACCATCATTTCTCCTCACTTTTGCAAATCTGAAGTAGGATAAATGTCTCTCACGCTTACCCCGATTTCCACAATTATTTACATCACAATAAATTACCTTATCAGCGGTTTTTAATGGGTAAGAAAGTACGATTTCCGTGTATTAACAGTTTATGCCGGAAGCTGCCATGTCCTCCACATGGATTGTGTTGGTCCGTACCTCACGACCTTTGACCCCGTGACATTACGTGCAATCCCGCTATAGACGTTCTGGTCAATGATTATAGAGCAGAGCAAGATAGACCACTACTCCGAAATCCAATGGGCTGACGTGTAGTACGTAACGGAACGCCACGGCCGCCATTTGTTTATGCCAAACGCGACATCTTTGGTAGCGGGGACAGACTCCATAGTTATACAATCTGCTCTAACTTAAGGTCGCAGGGAAAACAAAGATACTAGAGGCTCCTCCAGTATCTTTGGGGGAAGAGGACCTTTTCTCCACTCCTGTGTTGATCCAGGACTGATTCTCGGTCCCCCCGATACCAGATGAAGGCGGCCGGCGGGAGAGCCTCAAGCGTCTGCCCACAGTCGGCGCTCTCGAGGCAGCGGGCAATGCTCCTCCAGTATCTTTGGTGTTATCCGTTCCAAAGATTGATCCGCAATATCATCTTTGGTGTAATCAGTGTTGTAGAGAACAGTGTTTTATACAGCACCGATCACTTCACATATTTAGTAAATATTACAATATTATTATAAATGTTATTAATATTATTGTAAATTGATGCTCAATAAAATGGCGTCATGTCATACCCATGTCACACTACGCTTTTTTCGCAGAGTGTAGCAACTCTATAATCTTTGCTTCTGGTTGCCCCATTACAGGAGTGATGTGGAGGCTTTGGACAAGGAGCAGAAGGAGTTTACCAGAATGCTGCCTGGATTAGAGGGCATTAGCTTTAAGGAGACATTGGACAACCCTGGATTGTTTTCTCTGGAGGGACACAAACAGCTGGAGTAACTCAGTGAGAACAGACCCACAGATGTTGCCTGAGCCGCTAGGTTACTCCAGCACTATCTATCTTTGGTATAAACCCGCATCTGCAGTCTTTGTTTCTACATATTACAGAGCAGATAGTTGAGGCAGGTATAATAACATTTACAAGCCATTTTGACATGTACATGGACGGTAAAGGTTTCGAGGAATTTGGGCCAATTCGTGGGCAAATGGAACTAGCTGAGATGTGTCGGCTTGGATGAGTTGGGCTGAAGGGCCTGTTTCCGTGCTCTATAATCTGTGACTGCAGCCGGTCCCTCAAATTCACCCCGACTCGGACTGAGGGGAGTGACGTGGAGTGACAGACATTTCAGAAGGAGAGTGGGTGAAAGGAGACTGGGTGATGCAACTCTCTCCACAGAGCCGGTCCTCCAATTCCCAAACTCCGCTGACGGTCTGATGACCTGTTGTAGTGTTGCCACACTCCCGTGTCTCTGTTCCTTTATTCCAGATCCCCAGATGTCCACAGTGGAACAGACCCAGGGATCATCGACTGGAGAATCCGTCCAGGAATCGGTTTCTGTCCCAGTGGGAGACACATCCTCAGGTACCAAACCCTCTCACACATTTTCACTTGTCCTCATTAACCCTGTCATGGGGTCATAGAGTGATACAGTGTGGAAACAACTCACCCACTGGCCAACATGTTCCAGCCACACTGGTCCCCCCTGCCTGCATTTGGTCCATATCCCTCCAAACTTGTCCTATCCATGTGCCTATCTAAATGTTTCTTAAATGTTGGGATGATCCCTGCCACAACTTCCTCCTCTGGCAGCTTGTTGCATACATCCACCACCCATTGTGAGAAAAAGTTACCCCTCAGATTCCTATTAAATCTTTTCCCCTTCACCTTAAACCTAAGACCCATGGTCCTCAATTCACCTACTCTGGGCAAGACACTGCATCTACCCGATCAATTCCTCTCATGATCTCATACACCTCTAGAAGATCACCACTCATCCTCCTGTGCTCCAAAGCATAGAGTTCCAGCCTACTCAACCTCTGCCAAGAGATCAGACTCTCTAGCCCTGGCAACATCCTTGTAAATCTACTCTCTATCTTTTCCAGCTTGACAACATCATTCCTATAACACGGTCTCCAGAACTGAACAAAATACTCTAATTGTGGCCTCATCATCATCTTAAACAACTGCAGCATGACCTCCCAACTTATATCCTCGATACTCTGGCTGATAAAGGCCAATGATCTAAAAGCCTTTTTGACCACTCAATTTACCTGTAACTCCACCTTCAGGGAACTATGCACGTACACTCTTAGATCCCACTGCTCCACAACACTCCCTAGAGCACTACCATTCACTGTGTAGGTCTTGCTCATGTTGGACTTCCCAAAATTCAGAATCTCACATTTCTGTATTAAATTCCATCCACCTCGGCCCACCTGCCCAATCGATCACGATCCTGTTGCAATTTTTCACAACCATCTTTACTATCTGCAAAACCGCCCACTTTTGTATCATCTGCAAACTTGCTAATCTTGCCGTGTATGTTCTCATCCAAATCATTGATATAGATGACAAACAGTAACGGGCCCAGCACCGAACCCTGAGGCACACCACTAGTTACAGGCCTCCAGTCCGAGAAGCAACCTTCCACCATCACCCTCTGCTTCCTTCCATGAAGCCAATTTTCTATCCATTCAGCTATCTCTCCTTGGATCCCATTCCATCTAACCTTCCAGAGCAACCTACCATTAGGATACTTGTCGAATGCTTTACTGAATTCCATTCATACAACATCTAAAGCTCTGCCCTCATCGACCTTTCTAGTCACAACATTTGCCACCATTCACTCTTCCGGCCCCTCTCCTGTATTTAAAGACTCCTCGTGAAGATTAACCAGGGCTGATGCAATTTCCTCTCTGGTTTCCCACAATTTCTACGGATATATCTGATCAGACCCTGGAGATTTGTCTATCTTCATACACGATAGTACCTTCAGCATCACTTGGACCACAACACTGACTGGTCTCAAGACACTTCCATTGACTGCTCCAAGTTCCTCAATCCTCCTGTCTTTCTCCTCGGTAAATACTGAGGAGAAATACACGTTGACGACCTTGCCCATCTCCTGTGGCTCCACACAGAGTTGACTGCATTGATTCCTGAGAGGTCCCACCCTCTCTCTAGTTACCCTTGTCCCCCTTATCTATTCAAAAAATATCTTGAGGTTGTCCTTAATGCTATCAGCCTGAGCTATTTCCCAGCCCTGTTTTGCCTTGCTCTAACATATTTCCAGTTCAGCACCATTGATGCTGATTGAGGCATATACTCCACCACCCTTTGTGATGTTGGTAACTAGATCCCTCAACTTGCTGACATCGGGTTGTCGTGCCACCATTTTATTAAGCTCTTTATCTTCTTTGTACGTTCCATCCCACCATTGTTCATGATTCATCCAGCCACCACCTTGCTGTCATTTGCCAACCTTGGCGTACTGCGCATGTTGTTCCATTGTTTAAAAAGGGTTCTAAGAGTAAACCTAGCAATTATAGACCTGTTAGTTTGACTTCAGTGGTGGGCAAATTAATGGAAAAGATACTTAGAGATAATATATATAAGCATCTGGATAAACAGGGTCTGATTAGGGACAGGCAACATGGATTTGTGCCTGGAAGGTCATGTTTGACTAATCTTCTTGAATTTTTTGAAGAGGTTACTAGGGAAATTGACGAGGGTAAAGCAGTGGATGTTGTCTATATGGACTTTAGTAAGGCCTTTGACAAGGTTCCTCATGGAAGGTTGGTTAAGAAGGTTAAACTGTTGGGTATAAATGCAGGAATAGCAAGATGGATTCAGCAGTGGCTGAATGGGAGAAGCCAGAGGGTAATGGTGGATGGCTGTTTGTCGGGTTGGAGGCAGGTGACTAGTGGGGTGCCTCAGGGATCTGTGTTGGGTCCATTGTTGTTTGTCATGTACATCAATGATCTGGATGAAGGGGTGGTAAATTGGATTAGTAAGTATGCAGATGATACCAAGATAGGGGGTGTTGTGGATAATGAAGAGGACTTCCAAAGTCTACAGAGTGATTTAGGCCATTTGGAAAAATGGGCTGAAAGATGGCAGATGGAGTTTAATGCTGATAAATGTGAGGTGTTACACCTTGGCAGGACAAATCAAAATAGGACGTACATGATAAATGGTAGGGAATTGAAGAATACAGTTGAACAGAGGGATCTGGGAATAACCGTGCATAGTTCCTTGAAGGTGGAATCTCATATAGATAGGGTGGTAAAGAAAGCTTTTGGTATGCTAGCCTTTATAAATCAGAGCATTGAGTATAGAAGCTGGGATGTAATGTTAAAATTGTACAAGGCATTGGTGAGACCAAATCTGGAGTATGGTGTACAATTTTGGTCGCCCAATTATAGGAAGGATGTCAACAAAATAGAGAGAGTACAGAGGAGATTTACTAGAATGTTGCCTGGGTTTCAACAACTAAGTTACAGAGATAGGTTGAATAAGTTAGGTCTTTATTCTCTGGAGCGCAGAAGGTTAAGGGGGGACTTGATAGAGGTCTTTAAAATGATGAGAGGGATAGACAGAGTTGACGTGATCAAGCTTTTCCCTTTGAGAATAGGGAAGATTCAAACAAGAGGACATGACTTCAGAATTAAGGGACAGAAGTTTATGGGTAACATGAGGGGGAACTTCTTTACTCAGAGAGTGGTAACGGTGTGGAATGAGCTTCCAGTGGAAGTGGTGGAGGCAGGTTCGTTGGTATCATTTAAAAATAAATTGGATAGGCATATGGATGAGAAGGGAATGGAGGGTTATGGTATGAGTGCAGGCAGGTGGGACTAAGGGAAAAAAGTTGTTCGGCACGGACTTGTAGGGCCGAGATGGCCTGTTTCCGTGCTGTAATTGTTATATGGTTATATGGTTAACCTGTGGATGGAGTTAGTGCAGAATTTGGCCCCACAGTTGTCATTGTATAGGGAATTTATTTAGGGACTGAGAACACATTCATGTGGGTCACCAGTGTTGAGAATTATTTTGGATGATGTGTTGTTGCTTAATCTCACTGTTTGTGATCCACGGGGCAGAAGGTTGAAAGGGGTCAGAGAATCCAAAAATATTTTATACGTACGTACATACTTTGAGAGAAAGACTCCTGCTCAACTATAGAGATAAAAAGGCCCCTCAGAAACCAAAGTGGTAAACTATGTGTGGAAATACAGGAGATGGACAAGGTCCTCCAGGAGTATTTCTCTTCTGTTTTTATCATTGAGAAAGACATGGAGGACCTGGGACATGTAATGCTGATGTCTTGAGGACAGTCTGTATTATGGTCAAGGATGTCTTGAGCATCCTATGGCATATGAAGGTGGATACATCTCCCAGGCCTGATCAGATATATCTGTGGACAGTGTGGGAAATGAGAGAAGTTCATAAGTCATGAGCAGAATTAAGCCATTCGGCCCATCGAGTCTACTCCACCATTCAATCATGGCTGATCTATCTTTTCCTCTCAACACCATTGTCTTGCCTTCTCCCCATAACCCTTGACACCCGAACTAATCAAGAAGCTGTCAATCTCCACTTTACAAATACCCACTGACTTGCCCTCCACAGCCGTCTGTGACAATGAATTCCACTTCATTTCACTCCAATAGAGACAAAATTGTAGGATCCCGAGCTGAGATATCTGAATCATTAGACAGACACGGGAAAAGCCTGGGAATTATAGACCAGTGCGTATATGATCTGTGCGAGGTAAGTTAGGTCATCTGTGGGAGGTAAGAGAGGATTCTGAGGGATAAGATATATATGCATTTTGATAAGCAGGGGCTAATTAGGGATAGTCAGCATGGTTTTGTACGTGGGAGGTCGAGTCTCACTAAATTGATTGATATTTGAAGAAGTAACCAAACGGGTGACATATGTACCTATGGCTGTAGACGTTGTTTATATAGACTTCAGGAAACCCTTTGATAAGGTTCTGCATGGTAAGCTGCTCTGGAAGATTAGATCACATGGGATCAAGTGAGAGCTAGCTGACTGGATACGGAATTGGCTTCATGGAAGGAAGGTTGTTTTACAGACTGGAGTCCTGTGACTTGTGATTACTAGACTTGTATTAAACATTGTATCCTTTACCTGTGGAAAGCTTGATTGTAATTATCCTTTCTTTGACTGGATAGCACACAAACAAAAGCTTTTCACTTTACCCCGGAACATGTGACAATAATAAACTAGACTAAACTAAGGGAAATGGGTAACCAGAGAGACAGTGGGGCCCATCAGGAATCAAAACATCAACTCTGTGTGGAGCCACAGGACATGGGCAAGGTCATCAATGAGTATTTCTCCTCTGTTTTAAAATAGCGAGAAATAGGAGGATTGAGGAACTTGGGGCAGTCAATGGAAGTGTCATGAGAACAGTCAGTATTACGGTCGAAGAGGTGCTGAAGGTCCTAACATCAGGGTTCGGTGCTGGGCCCGTTACTGTTTGTCATCTATATCAACAATTTGGATGAGAATGTACATGGCAAGATTAGCAACATTGCAGATGATGCAAAAGTGGATGGGATTGCAGATAGTGAAGATTGTTGTCAAAACTTGCAGCAGGACCTTGATCGGTTGGCTAGGTGGGCCGAGGAATGGTTGATGGAATTTAATACAGAGAAATATGAGGTGTTGCATTTTGGGAAGTCTAACATGAGCAGGACCTAGACAGTGAATGGTAGATCTCTGGGAAGAGCAGAGGCATCTTGGAGAGCAGGTACATAGTTCCTTGAAGGTCACGGGTAGATGGAGTGATCAAAAAGTATTTTGGCACAGTGGCCTTCATCAGTCAGAGTATTGTGTATGAAGTTGGTAAGTCATGTTGCAGTTGTACAAGAAGTTGGTGAGGTTGCATTTAGTGTATTCTGTTCAGATTTGTGCACCATGTTATAGGTAAGATGTTGTCAAGCTGGAAAGGGTGCAAAGAAGATTTGCCTGGACTCAAGGGTCTGGGCTATAGGGAGAGGTTAAGCAGGCTGGGACTTTATTACCTGGACCCACAGTCTCTTGCCCAGAGTGGGGGACTCGAAAACCAGGGGGCATAGGTTTAAGGTGGAGGGAGAAAGATTTATAGGAACCTGAGAGGGATTTTTTCCACACAAAGGGTGGTGGGTGTAAGGAGCAAGCTGCCGGAGGAGGTAGGTGAGGCAGGGACTATCACAACGTTTAAGAAGCAATTAAACAGGGACATGGATCGGACAGGTTTAGAGGGATATGGTCCAATTAATGAGGTGAATGTACAATCTTTTACCAGGGTAGTGGAATCAGGTACCAGAGAACATGGGTTGAAGGCGAGAGGGGGGAGGGGGGTGTGAGAGCGAATAAAAGCTGGGGGGCAGAGTGAGAGCAGGGAGAGAATGAGAGTTCACTGGATGAGTGCGGGGAAGGGGAGTGAGAGTGGGTAGGGAGTGAACGTGAGGAGGGGGGAGTGAGAGCAGGAAGGGAGTGAGAGTGATGAGGGAGTGAGTGTGGGGCGATGGTAACGGTGACTGGGTTAGTGTGTGTGTGAGGTAGTGATGGTGGAATGAGGGACAGCTGGGACGGAGTGGTGGCAGAGGGGAGGCTGGGATGAGTGAGGGCTGCACGGAGACTGTGAGATTGAAGATTGAACTGTTTCAGACGGTCGGCCCTCCCCGACCCTCAGGATCTGTGATCCCGCAGGGACCCGAGTCTGGAGTGAGGTCCTGACTCACCCTGAGGCAACAGAGACACAGCATCACTGCCCTGTTTAGCTGCCCAGTCAACACACACCTACAGGAAATAGGCAACGTCAGAAGAAGGGTTTCGACCCGAAACGTTGCCTATTTCTTTCGCTCCATAGATGCTGCTGCACCCGCTGAGTTTCTCCAGCATTTTTTGTGTATATTCTAGTAAATCTCCTCTGTTTTTTGTTGACATCTTTCCTATAATTTGGAAACATTATAATTATATAATTTATAATGTTCCCATTAACATTGCAGGGAAATACTTTCCCACCTTCCCACATACAATGTTCCCACGTTCTATTGATACTGACCCACTTCTGATTCCCACTTTCCCATCTAAACGGCCGGGGTCTCTGTCAGTTTGTGATGTTGTGGTGGGTAAGTGAGTGAATGGGCGTGTGGGAGAGTGAATGGAATAAGATGTGATAACGGTGACAATGTGCTTGTCTGCATCAGTAGTGCCGAGCATGTGGGGCTGTACTGGAGTAACACAATACCGTGGCAATAATCCTTGTACTGCGCAGGGCTAGTGTGGGCCGGGACAGGAGTTTCACGTCTGTCAGTCACTGCAGGTCTCTGACGACATGACCAGTGGAACAGGAGGGGAACCATTGCAGGTTGTGTAGTTTCACACGGCATTTAGTAATTGGCACAGTGGTGCAGCGGGTAGAGCCACTGCCTCACAGAGCCAGAGAACCAGGGTCCATGCTGAGCTCAGCTGCTGTCTGTGTGGAGTTTGCACGTTCTCCCCATGATCACATGGCTTTCACCAGATGCTCTGGTTTCCTCTCACATTCCAGAGACTTCTGGGTTTGTAATAAATTCCTGCACAAGAGGCTGGTCAACAAGGTCAGAGCACATGGAATTGTTCACACACTGACATGGATTGAGAATTGGCTTTTGGACAGAGAGCAACAGGTGGGAATAAGCAGATCATTCTCAGGTTGGCAGCAGTGACGTGTGGGTACAAGAGGGCTCAGTGCTTGGGCCCCAGTGAGTCACAGTCTGTATCAATAACTTGGCTGGGACGATCATCTGTGGACTGAGATACACCGTGATATCTCCCACTGACCCGCAGTGTCCCTCACTCAGTATCCCCCGGCTCTATATTCCCCAGACCCCTGTCCCAGTCTGATGCCCTGTTTCTCCACACACCCGGCTCTATATTCCCCAGACCCCTGTCCCAGTCTGATGCCCTGTTTCTCCACACACTCGGCATCTATTCCCCAGGCCCCTGTCCCAGTCTGATGCCCTGTTTCTGTTTTCCACTTCCACCGTCTCTATTCCTTTATTCCAGACCCGGAGACGTCCACAAAGGAAGAGACGGGAGGGCCAGCCGCTGGAGAGACCACCCAGGAACCGTCCTCTGTCCCAGAGGGAGACACATCCTCAGGTACCAGGTCTTGTGTCAGTGGGGACATTCAATCTCTCACTCTGTGCCCTGGACCCACTCGTCGACCTGTTCACCTGCTGGACGCACAGTGCAGCGGGCGGGTGAATGACGGCCTCAGGTCTTCCTCCCTCCCCTCTGCCAAAGTGTCCCCATCTCTGGAACGTTTGATGCCCTTTTCCACCGTGAACCATAAGCCCATGGGTCTGATGGCGGGACATGTGGCCGCGTGAGGTGGGTTGGCAGCCGGAGCACAGGGTGTGAGTGAAGCCTGGGGTTTGGTGGGTGACGGAATGGAGAGGGGGAGAGGAGCGGAGGGAGATGGGGGAGTGGGGGGGAGGGAGAGGGGAGGTCAAGGGTGAGAGTGGGGGTGAGAGGTGAGAGTGGGGTGTGGGGTGATCAGTGGTCGCTGGGGATGTTTGGGTCAGTGTTGTGCTGGGGTGTGGACCAGGGATGTGGACGGGGACATCACTGAGGATTACAGCCGGGACTGACCACCAGCGCAGGGTGCTGGGCACGGGGAGGCCGGTGGTCTGAGATCACAGTCCGTGACTCGGGGTGGTGGGGGAGTGTGTGGCTTCAGGATGACTGGGGGAGTGTGTGCAGCAAATGGCTGGAGCTGGGACTGAAGGTCTTTAGCCAGAAGGTGGTGAGTCTGTGGGTTTCATTACCACAGATGGCGGTGGAGGCCGACATTGGGTATTTTTAGAGCAGAATTTGACAGGCTCTGTATGTGTAAGGGGGTCAAAGGTTACGGGCAGAAAGCAGAAAATGAGGTTCAGAGGGGAAAATCGATCAGCCACAATCGAATGGCAGAGCAAACTCGATGGGCCGAATGGTATAATTCCTCTTACACACACCTGATCCTCTGTCTCACTCTCTGACTTCCTTGCCTCATTTACCCTTCTCTCTTCTGTTCACTCTCGGCACCACTCACCATTTCTCCCACAGTCCTTTGCTCTGTTTCTCAGGAGGAAGCTGCATTTTTACACATCATGGCTAGTTTAATTGCCTGTATCATTGGTTCTATCTCTGCCTCCACAGATGCTGCCTGACTTGTTGAGTACTCCAGAACTCTGTGTTCTTCAGCCTTTCACCATCCACAGTCTATCTCAGTGGTTTTCTGTATCTGTTGATCAGTCCATCACCCAGCCTGGTCCCGCACTGGGGTTAAACAGGAAGGTCTCATCCCGGCCCAGGGCCATTTCCACTGCTCCAGGTCTCACTCAGCTCTTCTCTCCTTCCAGATGCGGGCAGAGGGACAAGTGCAGAAGGCAGGGAAGAAGCCGTCGGATGCCGAGTGCAAACCGTACATTGGACCAGGTACCTGCTGAGATCTCGCAGGAACCATCGGGACAGCTGTTCACAGATTCCCTTTCTGCCCGGAGCCCAAACATCAGGCCGGCTGATGGTCTGCTTAATAATCACATTGGTTGGAGTTTGCAGGAGAAGTCTCCTGGAGCACGGGGGGGGGTCATAGCACCAGGGTAGGGTCAGTGGGTCAGGGGAGACATTGTTCCTCGACACTCGCCTGGGTTACTTGTAGTCCAAGTGTGAGTCGTGGAGCCACACAGCACAGAAACAGGCCCTTCGGCCCAACTTGTCCATGCCCACCAATATGCTCAATCCAAGCTGCTCCCATTTACCTCTGTCTGGCCACAACCTTCTGAATCTTTCCCATTCATGTACCTGCACAAATGTCTTTTAAACATCTTTTACAAATCTTTTCTTTCTCAGGGGAGCTGATGGGAGGCAGTGAGTGTTCAGTACAAGCATCGAATTAGCTGAGGCGGTGACCTCCATGTTCCTGGAGTAGAGGGGCCGGGATAGACTGGGATGTGATCTTTCCCCCAGTGACATTCCCATCCACTTCCCCCACTGGAGTAGAGGGGCCGGGGTAGACTGGGATGTGATCTTGTCCCCATCTCCCCCACACTGTCCGTGTTGCTGCCTGTGGGCCTTGCTCAGACAGCGGAGTGACTGAAGACCCTTGATCTTCCAGACTGGTGGGATGAGGAGTGTGAGAAGATGATTGACCAAGTCCAAGTGTTGTACATTGGGCAGAGTGAGCTGGACACGGCTGAGCAGAAGGAGGCCTATCTCCAGGAGGTGAGTGCTTCACTCCACGGTTGTTCTCATGTTGGTGTTTCTCGTTAATGTGACCCCCACCTAGCCCGGCCAGCAGTGTTTGTTCACCCTTTATTCACACTGACTTTTCCTCCCCAGCTAGTACCGATTGACCATTCACAGTCAACCTCATTCGTACTGTGGTCAATGTTGCTTCAACAAGCGACTCATAGAAAGTCAGAGTCATACAGCACTGAATCAGGCCCTTCTGCCCAACTCATCCATGCTGACCAAGGTGTCTTATCTTAGATGTCCCATTTGGCCCATACACCACTAAACCTTTCCTGTCCTTGTACTGTAACTGTCTATATGTTTCCTACCAGCTGTTATTGTATCAACCTCAACTACCTTCTCTGGCAGCTCATTCTGTAAACCCACAATCTTCTGTGTGAAAACATTTGCCCCTTAGGGTGCTATTAAATCTTTCCCCTCTCACCATAAATGTATTCCCTCTAATTCTTGCTTCCCTTATCCTGGGAAAATGCCTCTGTGTATTCACTCTAGCTATTCCCCCATGATTTTATACACTTCTATAAGAACAAGCCACAACCTGCTGCTGCGCTCCAAGGAATCTAGTCTGTCCAGTCCCTCTCTACACCTCAGGCTATTGAGGCTGGGTTACAGCCTCATTACCCTTCTCTGCATTTTTTCCAGCTGAATGATATCCTTCCTATAGCAGTATGACCAAAACAGAACATGTTTCAGATTCAGGGAGTGCAGCGTAGATTCACGAGGTTAATTCCCGGGTGTCGGGACTGACATATGATGAAAGAACGGATCGACTGGGCTTGTATTCACTGGAATCGAGAAGGATGAGAGGGCATCTTATAGAAACATACAAAATTCTTAAAGGATTGGACAGGCTAGATGCAGTAAAAATGTTCCTGATGTTGGGGGAGTCCAGCTCAGAATTAAGTTTAAGAATAAGGGGTAGGCCATTTAGGACTGAGATGAGGAAAAAAAATCTTCACCCAGAGAGTTGTGAATCTGTGGAATTCTTTGCCACAGAAGGCAGTGCAGGCCAATTCACTGGATGTTTTAAATAGAGAGTTAGAGGTAGATCTTCGGGCTCTGCTGTACAACACTCCCCAGAGCCCTACCATTCACTATCAAAGTCCTGCCCTGCTTTGACTTCCCAATATCCAACGCCTGCCACTTATCTGAATGAAACGCCATCTGCCTTTCCTCAGCTCGCTGGTCCAGCTGATGAAGATTCCACTGTCATTCTTGATAACAATCTTCACTGTCTACAATACCATATATTTAGTGTCATCTGCAAACTTACTCATCATGCCTTGTACATTCTCTTCCAAGTCGTTGATATAGGTGACAAACAGCAATGGGCCAAGCACAGCACTACTCACAGGCCTCAATGTCGAAGGGTCTGTGAGCTAAACACAGTTATCATTGTTTCCCCATCATCCCTTCTCCTTGAATCTCCATCCACAATTAGCATTAATGGGCCAGCCCCAGTTAACGTACTTTGCCTTCTGTAGTTGTTTGACCGTCACCAGATATCATTGATATTCCCTCATTGGCAACTGGCGATCTCCGATCAGCATCCGTCGACATTTACGAATGGATCGTTTGGGGGAGATGATCACCGTTTGATTTTACCATGTTTGGTGATACGGGATTGCTAATGTTTTGCGCAGAAAAGATTTGCCTGTTTGGAAAGGAGAGGTTTTTCCCACGTGTAATCAGGGAAGGATATCTTTGAGTTCAGCAGGAAAGAATCTCCTGTTTTATGGATAGGACAAGAGAATTACCAATGTTTTTGAGAAACAAACTTACTGTTGTATGGGTAGAGAATTCCACAGGTTTGAGGTTTGGATGTTCCAATGGTGAGTAAAAGGGGTGTACACAATGCTGGAGACACCAAGCAGGTCAGGCAACATTGTAGAAGGAGAATCATGATGCAAGTGTACAAGTTGTTGGTGAGACCACACGTGGAGTACTGTGTACAGTTCTGGTCACACAGCTACAGGAAGGATGTCCTTAAACTGGAAAGGGCACATTGGAGATTCACCTGGATGTTACCTGGGTTTGGAGTTTGCATTATGGGAGAGACTGGATGGGCTGGGACTTTTTCTTTGGAGCGTAAGAGACTGAGAGGTGACTTTATTGAGTTGTGCAAGATCATGAGTGGCCTGGATAGAGTGAACACTCAGTCTTTTTCTCAGGGTAGAGGATTCAAAATCTAGAGGGCAAAGGTTTAAGATGAGGCCTCAGGGACAACATTTCCCATTCAACGTGTAGTCCGTATCTGGAATGAGCTGCTAGAGGAAGCTACAGAAGCAGATGCAATTACAACATCCAAAACAAATTTGGACAACTATATTGATAGGAACTGTTTAGAGGACTCTGGGCTAAATGCAGGCAAATAGCCAGAGGGTGGTGAATCTGTGGAATTCATTGCCACAGACCGCTGTGGAGACCACGTCTCTGGGTATTTCTAAAGCGGAGATTGACAGGTTCTGACAAGTTGCCGAACGTTACAGGATGAAGCAGGAGAATGGGATTGAAAGGGAAAGATAGATCAGCCATGATTGAATGATGGAATAGACATGATGGGCCGAATGGCCTGATTCTGTTACTATGACTTAAGAAATAAGGCTATCCCAGAATGCTGCATTGGTCGGCATGGAAATGAAAGCAGAGGGGGCATGTTTCCATGTTGTACAGTTCTATGTCTGTGAGAAACAGTAATGTCTCAACTCAACGATCCTTTGTCAGAATGTTGTGGGTAAGAGAGAAGACAAGGAGACATTGGGGTGGTGCAGCATGTGGAGCCGCAGGCGGCAGAGACCAGGGATCAATCCTGACCTTGGATGCTGTCTGTGTGGAGTTTGAACGTTTTCCCAGTGACCGCGTGGTCCTCGTGCTCCTCCCATATCCCAAAGACAGGCAGGTTTGTTGGTTAATTGGCCTTTGTAGATTGCCACATGTCTGTAGGGAGTGGCTGAGAAAGGCGGGTAACATGGAACTAGTGTGAATATTGTTGACGTGGACACTGACCGAGTTTCCATGCTGTATCTTTAAACTAAACTCAACTACTCCAGCCTGTTCTGGAGATGTGAATCCACTGCATTCATTTGCGGGCAGGGGTTGGTTCCATGGGTCTGCATGGAAGTGAGTTGCCCTGTTGTAACAGAAAGTAATTGTCCTGGTTTGAGGAGATGGGGGACACACCAGGATGAAGGGAATCTCATGGTTTGAAGGGGTCAGAATCACTGGAATGAGCTGAAGGGGCTGAGAGGAAAGCACTTTCCCCTCATTTGAGGGAATGAAGTACAGGAATTTGAAGAGGAGATCTCCCTGGTACAGGGGGAGAGGGTGTAGGATTCCCCTGTGGGGTGGGGTGGGAATACCCGTGGCTGGTGGGGAGGGGTGCACGGTGACATTTCCTAGTTTGTGAGGAATGGGACGTCTGATTTGGAAGGAAGAAATGGAATTCACGTCCTGTTTGTGGGGGTTGTTCCTGGTTTAAGGGAAACAAATCTTCTGGAGTTAAGCCAGACATTCTGTGGGTGATGAGGGGAGGGGTTTCTGCTGCCTTGCTCTGGGCCACGATCCTCACACAGTGCGGTCCCACTCTGGTTCTTCACCGCTACACCTGTCCTCTTCCACTGGTCCACAGGTGCGTCAGATGCTGAGAGAGCAATTCCCCTGCAAGTACTTCCTGCCCAAGGACATTGATCAACATACCAGGAAACGCAGCAAGAGAGAAGGGAATTGAGCGGGAAGATCGTGGATTGTGATCATCTGATGAATGACAGGATGGTGGTGGGAGGAATGTATCTCTATTTTACTTCATCAGATATTATGTTCATTCATTTCTGTTTTGGTGAGTGGTGGTGGGGAAGCCAAGAGAAAAATGTTGTCTGAATTAGCTTCCAGCTGATAGTTATTCAGCAATCTCTGGATGTTCACATTATTCTGTAATTCTGTCAATTACAGCTTTGATAATTTCTCAATGTTGATTAAATGTAATAATGTAATAATGTGTTTAATTCAAGCAGCAATATTATTTCTGTATGCTGTTACATGTAAAGGTCGTCTGCCAATCAAGAATGTCTTTCTATTTTCTTTTAACTAATGTAACACACTATGTAACTAAAAGAAATGTAACTAAAAAATAAATGCACAAATATTCCCAACAAACGTGGAGAAAGATTAATGTAAAGAGTTTATTGACTCACAACTTGGTGTTGCTGTTGAAAGTGAGGACGACAGTCTTGGTTTACAGGATAAAATTTAGTCAGTAAAATGGCCAGTGATTGGAGTTTAATCCTGATTCATGCGGTATGATGCACTTTGTTTAGGTTTGTTATCATCACGTGTACCGAGGTACAGTGAAAAGCTTTGGTTTGCCTGCTATCCGATCAAATCACTTAATACTATACAAGGATGCAATTCACTTACTGGTATATTACTTATTACTATACATGGAATACTATAATACCTATACTATACATCAATATATACACACACACACACACACACTGTAAAACCTTGTGTGTGTGTGTGTGTGTGTATATATATATGTGTGTGTATATATATATATATATTTATGTATAGTATATATATATATATATTATGTTCATTCATTTCTGTTTTGGTGAGGAATGTATCTCTATTTACTTCATCAGATATTATGTTCATTCATTTCTGTTTTGGTGAGTGGTGGTGGGGAAGCCAAGAGAAAAATGTTGTCTAAATTGGCTTCCAGCTGATAGCTATATATCACATAATTCTGTAATTCTGTCAATTACCAATTTCTATCAATTTCTCAATGTTGATTTAATGTAATAATGTGTCTATATATACATATTTATATATGTAATATATATATATATATACACATATATATATAATTACATCCACATACATATATATACATATATAATAAACATATACACACACACACATATACCCATATATAAATATTATATAAAAATATAAATATAATATATGGGTATTGCGGGGAACCGTGCGGTTGCGGGAAGGGGAGTCGGCCTGCGCATCACCCCCCACACACTAAACCCCCTTGATATTATATTATTATTAATTCGCTCCAAATCTCCCATTCCCCTCCTTATCCACTCACGCATAGCCCCCAACAGCGCAGGTGTGGCTAGAGAGGGAGGGAGGGGAGTAGAGCGGGAGGCGGGTTAGAGAGGGAGAGGGTGAGCGGGGCAGAAAGGGAGGGGCTGTAGAGAGGGAGGGGGGGGTCAGCTGGGCCGGATTTACGTATAAGCTTCACAAGCTTAACCTTAGGGCCTTGAGATCTAGGGGGGCCTCGGCAGTGCTGGATTTACCTACAGGCCTCATAGGTTGAAGCCAAGGGCCTCACAATCTAGGGGACCTCCTGCCAAGGTGTTTTTTTCCCCAGAGTAAAAAAAATCCCGAGAAAAAAATAATTTGAGCGCTATCAGCATTTCCACTTTGACAGAAATTACCCGAAATTCTGGTTCCGGCTGCTGGAAGTTTTGGGGGGGGAAATTGCGACCTGCGCCTGCGCAGTGGGGGTAGCCTGTGATGCAGTTGTGACGTGAAGTGATGCTGTCTCTCCGCGCGTGTGCAGTGGGCCCGGGCGTGTTCAGATCTCCATTTGCACTCCTTGATTATTAAAACAAGGACAGCTTCAATTCTTGATTTAAAAAAAATGTATATAACAATGACCCCAATCATCCCATTCCAACGACTCATTACTCTTGACAACCAAAATTATTTCTGAAATATTGGCCATAGATTTAGTGCAAAAATGCTCCAAAATAAGGCTCAGAATGCAGCAGAGCATTTAAAACCCCAGAGCGTCCTTAAGCGGGCCCTGAACCCCGGCCACAAGGCTCTTTCAGCTTTGCGCATGCGATATGCGCTGTGTGTACTTATTTTGCATGATTTGTTTGTAATCCTGCCATGCCACCCCACTTTTTGAAAAGCTTCGTGCGGCCCTGGTGTATAATATTTTTGACACTGTCATTGGCCTTTCTTACATATGCTGTAACAACACACTGTAGTCTCTAAACAACACTTCAGTAATTTTCCTTGCCCTCCATTTCAGAATAATAGTGTTTTAAGCTGACAACTCGACACTAGCTCTGGCAATAAATAAAAGCGCAGCTTTCCAGCCCTGATCTCATTGGCCATGCTCGGCTGCACATCGGTGTCAATCTGGTGGACTCTTCCATCTTCCTCTCGTCGTGGGGGTGAGGGATTGGGAGAGGCCTCACAACTGGAATAGCCTCAGCCTCCCTTCATCTAAATCCAGCCCTGGGGATCAGAGAGGGAGTGGTGCAGAGAGGAATGAGGGCAAAGAGAATGGGGGTGCAGGGAGGATGGAGGACAGAGAGCGAGGGGGGCAGAGAGGGAGAGGGTGGTAGAGATGAAGGGGAGGGGCATAGAGAGGGATGGGGTAGACAAGGAGGAGGAGGAGTACAGAGGGTGGGGAAGAGGGTAGACGACCAGCTGCAGATATGGTCATGAGTAACCACACTGGGGTCCACCAGCTCCCATATCACGCAGTTACAGCACACCCACGTCATCCTGTGCCCCCCCCCCCCCTTGAATGGCTCCCTGATCCATGGTGCGATGGTTCAGTTGCTCATCCTTCCTAAGGCCCTCATGCTCATTCACACAGGGAGCAAACTCTCAGACCTGTTAGACAAGCTCAAGGACTACGGCTCATTCATCACTCCCTCTGGGCTTGAACTTGACTCGCCCGCTAGTTCAACACTCCTTTCCTCACCTCTTCTCACCGAAGCCTCTCGAGCCTCAGCCTCAGTTCTGCACTTGGCCTCAACACAGCACTTAGCCTCGGTTAGGAAGGGTTTAGAGGGCTTGGGGCCAAATGCAGGGGAAAAAAGACTAGTCTAGTATGCCAACTTGTATGACATAGACAATGTGGACAGAAGGGCCAGGTTTGGTGCTGGATGACCCTAGTTAGTTGGCAGGGATGTATACAGGACCTACATTCCCACTCATACATTTGCCCATCACCATTACAGCTCCTGCTCAATGTTGCCCGTCACTGCGGTTGTTAGAGGAAGCTCACCGACTGGGAACAATGAGCTCTTCATTCCAGAAACCCAGAATAGGTGTTGGGTTGCTTGTTTTACATGTTTATGTAAAACATACATCAACTACACTGCCATCCTGCTCTGTAGTTTATTCACTTGGAAGCAGACGTGGAAAGTAGTCGGTGAGCTGTCACTGAACACAACACCACTCGGGGAAGATTGTCGCCAAGACTGAGGATGTTGTAGGTGGTCACATCTCCCTCCATCTCAGACAGCAACATCACTACACATCCAGGTAAGGAGACAGTTCCTTCGTTCATCAGGCTCAGGATTTTACCTTTGGTTGTTAACTGATTGTGTGCGTATGTGAGTGAGTGTGTAAGCGAGTGTGTCTGCTTCTGTGTGTTAACTCACAGTAGTGCTGTAAGATAAAGAGGGGTGGATCACACCTCTGTGTGGGGGGTCCCAGTGAGGGAAAGAGGAAGATTTCACCTGTGTGCGGGTGGTCACAGTGTGGGAAAGAGAGAGAAGTATCCGATCTTTGTGTGGGGGTGGGGGGTGTCCAATGATGAGGGTTTGGTTTAGCTTAGAGATACAGCGCGGAAACTTGTCCTTCAGCCCACAGTCTGCACTGACCAGCGATCCCCGCACATTAACACTATCCTACACGCACCAGGGACAATTTTACATTTATACCGAGCAAATTAACCTACAAACCTGTACGTCTTTGGAATGTGGGAGGAAACCAAAGATCTCGGAGAAAACCCACGCAGGTCACGGGGAGAACGTACAAAATCTGTACAGACAGCAACCGTTGTCAGTATCGAACCCGGGTATCTGGCAGCAACTCTACCGCTGCGCCACCATGGGGGATATCACACCTTTTTGTGGGGAGGAGGGGTCCCAGTGAGGGAGTGAGAGGGAGAAATACACCTCACCTCTGTGGGAGGTCCCAGTGACAGAGAGAGAGGGAAATCATACATCTGTATGGTGGGGAGGGGGAGATCACACCACTGTGTAGGGGGTGGGGGTCCCAGTGAGGGAGAGAGGGATATCACCTCTATGTGTGTGGTTACAGTCTGGGGAAGAGTGCAATCTCACTTCCATGCAGGGAGGAAGTCCAAAGACTGGCAGCGTGGTGTTCAGACAACAACCTCATCCTAAACACCAAAGATCTTATAGCTATAGCTATAAGATCTTTGCTAAACACCACAAAAACAAAGTAAATTATCATAGACTTCCGTAAGAACAGTGCAGCCCCCAAACCCCTATTCATCAATGGGGACTGTGTGGAAAGGGTCTCAGACTTCAGATTCCTGGGCACACAAATTACGGAGGATCTCTCCTGGACTACAAACACCACCACAGCAGTCAAGAAGGCCCAGCAGCGACTCTACTTTCTGAGGATCCTCAGGAAAAACAACCTGGAGGAGAAGCTGCTGGTGTCCTTCTACCGCGGCTCCATCGAGAGTGTGCTGGCGTACTGTATAACCACATGGTGTGCCAGCTGCTCTGCAGCGGACAGGAGAGCCCTTCAAAGGGTCATCAACACCGCACAAAAAATCACTGGCTGCCCACTGCCCTCCCTGAAGGACATCTTCAGCTCTCGCTGCCTTGGCAGGGCAGCCAACATCCTGAAGGACCCTTCCCACCGTGGACACAACCTTTTCCACCTGCTGCCCTCTGGCAGACGGTACAGGTCTTTCAAAACTCGCACAAACAGACTCAGAGACAGCTTCTACCCCATAGCTATACGTGAACTTAACAATGCAAAATAAGAAATAACACTCACATTCAACTGAATGGTTCTACCTCAGCTGCTATTGTTATTGATCTGTAATTTTTTTAAAATATATGTATATATTTTTACCTTTTCTTATATATTTAAAATGGCTCTTGTGAATCGCACCGTGGGATTGACTTTTAAATTTCGTTGTACCATGTGCAATGACAATAAAGAGATCCATTCATTCATTCATTCATTCATACTTTGTGTACTTTACAGCTTTGCCTGTGTAGTAGTCATTTAGCTTAACTCAGTATGTTATAATTATAAACAGTTACCTTTAGTTTTATCTGCCTGTAATTATGTGGGTGGGATTTAGACGTAGTCTGGGGCGTAGTTTCAGGCTGGGATTCTGGCGCAGACTCCCAAGGAGTTTAGTTTAGTGTGATGAAGATCGGCGGAGAGACATAGTTTTCGACCATGCACGAGCATGGCCACAAGTATGATTGGAACATACTTCTACCAGAAGAAGCTTGTTTCTGGAATATTCATCCTTCGACGGCATTGGGTGCCTCATGGAGAGCTCATGGGTGCGTATAGATTACCTTCTGATCCAAGGTCATCAATTAAAGTGACTATTGAGGGCTAAACCCTTGAGACATTGTAGAGACGGTCACTACAGCCTAGTATCTCTTTTTTCTGATTTTAATTCCTTGCTTACATTTCCAGAATGCCACCTGGTGAAGTGAGGCTTCTGCTGCTGATTCTGGGCTCTCTGGGTGAGTAGTTATTAACAAGAGTGTGGTGGGGGGTGCACTGTGCACTGTGTACAATTACTGGATGTTGGTTATTTATTGTCTGTGTGTTAAAACATCATCTGAATCTTCCTCAAATACCTCGAATGATCTAGTGTCCACCATCCACCGGAGTAGAGAATTCCAGCCATTCACCGACCTCTGTGAGAGGAAGTTCCTGTGCAGTTTTAAATGACCACTCTCTTATCTTGTAACTATGTCCCCTCATTGGAGCCTCTGACTCTGCACATAGTTACAGAGATCTCCGGCACAGAAACAGGCTCCCTGGTCCACCGCACTTATACTGGCCATCATGCTGAGTGACACTAATCCAACTTCCCAACATTAATTGCCTATCCTTCTGTGCCCTGTTCATTCAAATACCTATCAACATACCTCTTCAAGATTGTTACTGGTCCTGCCTCCACCAACTCATCTAGCATCTACCAACGACAATGTGTGGACAAATTACCACTCTGATCTCCTGAAACCACACCCTTCCCATCTTCAACTGATACACTTTGATCTTGGACACCCGTACGGTGGGAAATGGCCATCGACTCTGTCTGCGCCTCGCTTAATTTTATATAACTTCTAGACAGTCATACCCCCTGACGTCACTTTGTGGTGGAATATTCTGTTTCACTGTACCTTTGGGGGGGGGGGGGGGGGGACATTGTGACGTCACTGGAAGCTGGTGTTTTCAAAAGTGGTTTTGGCTTTTTTTGAAACTTTAATCATGAATAACCCGGGGGTGGGGGAGGGGAGGGGGCGGGTTGTGTGAATAACCGGGGGGGGAGGGGTGAAGGGACAGGGGGTGTGGCACTCGGCATCTTGAGCGCCCATTGTGATGTCATTGTGGCACTCGGCAGCTTGGGATTGGTGCACTGTTTGTGGCATTGTGACATCATCAGTGGAAACTCCTGTAAAAAGGCTGTGTGTGAGAACTGTGTTTTGCCTTATTTTTAAATTGAATCATCAATAACTTGTGAAATATAGCATGACATGGGAAAGGAACCTATTTATTGCATTGACTGGGTTAATGTGAGTAACAAAATGTAAACATTTAAACTGTAGCGTATAGCGTTTTGACAAAGGTAGAACAACACATACAGAAAAAGGCACACACACACACACACGTACACATACATACATACAAGACGTTTAATAGTGTATACTAGACCAAATGAGACCTGTTGGGTCCAGACCCCCAACGCTGGAAGGGGGGGGGGGGGGCGGCGTTGGCACTCATCCCGGAGACAGGTGCCCCACGGAGTCACTCACCCCCATCACTCCCCACAACGAATATAATGGAATTTATGGAGGGACTGGAGGGTGGGGGGGTAGAGTGCGGGGGTGGGGTGATGGGGGGGGGGGGGCGTGGGGCAGTGGGAGGGGAGAGGAGGGGGTGTGGGTGGGTGGGGGTTGTGTGTGGAGGCAAGGGGAGGTATGTTTGGGTGGGAAGGGGGTGTGTGTGGGCGGGAGGGGTGTGTGTAGGTGGGGAGTGTGTGGGGGAAGGAGGTTGTGTGTGGGAGGGAAAGGGGGTGTGTGTGCGGGGAAGGTTTTGTGTGGGCAGGGAAGTGTGTGTGGAGCAGGGATGTGTTTGTGGGAGGGGTGTGGGTGGGGAGGAGAGGGGGGTGTGGGCAGGGAGGGGTGTGTGCGATGGTGGTGTGTGTAAGGGGGGTAGGTGAAAATGGATTAAAACCGCGAAATACTTTAAAACCCGAGTTTTAAAAAAAAATGGTGTCTTGACTGTGGAATGAAATCACTCTGCCATGGGGGGGGGGGGGGAGCTGTAAAACGGAAGAGACCCTTCAAATAATTGGGAGCCTTTCCTGTGGAATGAAATCACCCTACCGTTGGGGGAGTGGAGTGGGTGGGGGGCCCGTGAAAATGGATTAAAACCGCAAGGTGTTATATAACCCAAGGTTTTTTTAATTAAACATGATAAAAGGAAAGTCAATCTTTTTAAAATGTTATATTGAAGGAATCAGTGGGATCAAGTTAAAAACGGAATCAGTGCAATAAAGTTAAAAAACGTCGAGGTGTTTTAAAATAAATCTTATCTTTAAAGATGGTGATGTGAGGAAGCAGTGCAGGTGGATTAAGAAACCTATCGCTTCTCTCTCCTATAGCTAATAATCCATCGTTTGAACCATCTATTATTGACAAAACGTTTATTCATTGGGAACGAATAGGAATTAAAACGTTTGGAGATTTGTATGAAATGGGAAACCTTTTATCATTCCAAGAATTACAACTTAAATACAATTTGAAAAGTAATCAATATTTTAGATACCTGTAAATTCGAGATTACTTGAAAAAACATACACAAGAATATCAAACTCTGACGTCAGATCTACTAGATGAAGGCATGAACAGAAAGGTGGAATTAAATCATTTAATATCATACTTGTATAATATTATTCTAAATATAGAGATACCCTCGTCAGATGTTATAAGAAGAGAGTGGGAACAAGAACTATCGACACAAATTTCTAAAGCCAGATGGGATAAATATTTGCTATATGTACATAAATGCTCGATTAATGTTAGACACATCTTAATCCAATTTAAAATCTTACATAGACTATATTACTCGAAAACCAAACTGAATAAAATGTTTCCCAATGTCTCCCCCATCTGTGATAAATGTCTATCTCAAGAAGCAACCATAGCACACTCCTTCGTCTCTTGTATAAAACTTCATACATTTGTGGAAAGAAATCTTTGAAATCTTCTCAAAACTATTTAAAATAAAATTGGACCCTAACCCAGAATTGATAATTTTCGGAACAATGGAAGCCTGCTCTGAGCTAACTTCATTTCAAAATTGTTTCCTTAACTATGGTTTGATTACGGCAAAAAAACCTATACTCAAATTTTGGAAAAATGCACCCACCCCAACGCTTAAAATGTGGATCACAAGCATGTCTGAAATGTTACATCTCGAAGATATGAGATTTGTTCTAGCAGGAAAATCAGAACGATTCTTAAAGATATGGTCTCCTTTCATCGATTTATTACAAGTATAATATGGTGCAACATAACTCTGGTAATTCACCTTTTCAGAACTGGGTAAGGGGTGTGGAAAGATATGTAGGTATATCCCTTTTCTTTTCTGTTCTGTTTTTTCTTTTCTTTTTATTTCTTCTTCTCTTCCCCTTTTTTTTCTGTTTCTTTTTTTGCTTTTCCTTTCGGATCTTCTCCTTTTTTCTACATCTCTAGGGGCTCTTTCTCTTTATCTATTTACAAATTACCAATTGTTAACTTCTGGGGCCTACACATCACCACTTTCCTAATCTCTTCTTTTTTCTTCTTTTCTTGTGTTTATTATTTTTTTATTGGTAAATTTAAAACAAGAAGTTGTACACAAAATGTATTATGTTATATGCCATGGTTTATACGATTGTACATTGCTTCTAATAAAAAAAAATATTTTTAAAAAAGTCGAATGTTCACTTGACCTCAAGCAGTGCCGTTAACTGGTCCATTGTGGAGGCGGTGAAAGTGTTTTTGAAATGCGGCCCCTCCCCCTGACGCCATTGAAAAGGGTGGTGACCCCTTCCCCTTGCGGGGGCAGAATGACGTCAATGGAAGCTGCTTGCGGAATCTGTGTGTGTTTTAAAGGGTGACGTTTTGGCTTTTATTGTTTAAAAAAAAATGTAATAATAAATTTGAAAAATATAGAAAAATGTGAAGGGAACCTGTTTATTGCATCGACCGGGTTAATGTGAGTAATAATTTGTCAAAATTTCAACTCCAGCGCGTAGCATTGTGACGAAAGTAGAAAAACACATACGGAAACAGACACACACACATGCACACATACATACAAGATGAGACTTTTATAAGTGTACTGGACTAAGTGGGACCCATTGGGTCCCAGTCACACGAGAAGCCTGGTCCCTCAATGCAACCCAATCCCCAATGCAATATTCCACCACACACCCATAGCCCCAAACTGCGCAGGGGCAGCTGACGTGATGCCCTGTTGTGATGCCCTGATCCCCCCTACCCCCCTCTGCCTCTTCCTCATCCCCCACCCACGCACTCACTCCATCCCCCCTCAACCCCCCCCCCCCCCCCCCCCATCCACTCTTAGCGGCTCTCCGGCGGCGTTGTGTTTCCATTGTGACATAGAACGTGTAGGTATTACTGTGCAGGTGCAACTGACAGGAACAGCAAGTGAAAAAAGTTTTTATTAAAGATTAAAAGATGAATAACTCTTAAACTATAACAACAATTTAAACGTTAAAGATGAGATTCATTCAGTCCTTTCTCTCTAGTTGTGTTTGTTGTTGCGTTCTGCAGCCGGGGGAGGGGGACGGCTTCAGGCGGGGGCTGTCGGGGGCCGGTGTGGGGAGCGCTTCAGCCAGGGGAGGGGGACTGCTTAAGGCAGGGGCTGTCGGGGGCCGGTGGGGGGGATAGAATGTTCTGCAGCTGAGGGAGAGGGGTGGCTCCAGGCGGGGGGGGGGGGGGGGGGGGGGGGGGGGGGGCATTGTGATGTCACTATAAGCTGTGTTGTAAAAGGTGGTTTGGGCTTTTTTAAACTTTAATCATGAATAACCCGGATGGGGAGGGGGCGGGGTTGTGAATAACCCGAGGGGGGGAGGGGGCGGCGGGTGTGAATAACCCGAGGTTATACTTTCAGTGATTGATGAATCATCCAATATCAGAGCCCCATTCCAGCTTTTTCCCCATATCCCTTGATTCCCTTGGCCCTTAGAGTTAAATCTAACTCTCTCTTGAAAACATCCAGTGAATTGGCCTTCACTGCCTTCTGTGGCAGAGAATTCAACAGATTTTCAGAGCAAAAGGATTTGAGTCTAGGAGCAGGGAGTTTCTACTGCAGTTGTACAGGGTCTTGGTGAGGCCACACCTGGAGTATCGCGTACAGTTTTGGTCTCCAAATCTGTGGAAGGACATTATTGCCATAGAGGGAGTACAGAGAAGGTTCACCAGACTGATTCCTGGGATGTCAGGACTTTCTTATGAAGAAAGACTGGATATACTCGGATTGTACTCGCTAGAATTTAGGAGATTTAGGGGGGATCTTATAGAAACTTACAAAATTCTTAAGGGATTGGACAGGATAGAGGGGAAATCCTTTAGGACCGAGATGAGAAAAACATTTTTCACGCAGAGAGTGGTGAATGTCTGGAACTCTCTGCCACAAAAGGTAGTTGAGGCCAGTTCATTGGCTATATTTAAGAGGGAGTTAGATGTGGCCCTTGTGGCTAAAGGGATCAGGGGGTATGGAGAGAAGGCAGGTACGGGATACTGAGTTGGATGATCAGCCATGATCATATTGAATGGCGGTGCAGGCTTGAATGGCCGAATGGCCTACTCCTGCACCTATTTTCTATGTTTCTATTCACAACTCTCTCGGTGTAAAGGTTTTTCCTCATCTCATTCATAAATGGCCTACCCCTATTCTTAAACTGTGATCCCTGGTTCTGCATTCCCTCAACATCGGGAACATTTTTCCTGCATCTACCCTGTCCAATCCTCTAAGAATGTTATATGTTTCTATAAGATACCCTCTCATCCTTTGAAATTCCAGCAAATACTAGCCCAGTCGACCCATTCTTTCATCATATGTCAGTCCTACCATCCCGGGAATTAACCTGGAGAACCTATTTTACACTCCCTCAATAGTAATAATGTCCTTCCTCAAACTAGGACATCAAAACTGTACACAATACTCCAGGTGCGGTCTCATCAGGGCCCTGTTGGACCTCCTTGCTCCTGAACTCAAATCTTCTTGTAATGAAGGCCAATATGCCATTGGCTTTCTTCGCTGCCTGCTGAACCTGCATGCATACTTTCCGTGATTGATGTACAAGAACACCCAGGTCTCGGTGCACCTCTCCTTCTCCTAATCTGACACCATTCATATAATAATCTGCCTTCCTGTTCTTGCCACCAAAGTGGATAACCTCACATTTATCCACATTATACTGCATCTGCCATGCTACTGCCCACTCACCCAACCTATCCAAGTCACCCTGCAGCCTCATAGCACCCTCCTCGCAGCTCACACTGCCATCCAGCTTTGTGTCATCCGCAAACTTAGAGATGTTACATTTAATTCCCTCAGCTAAATCATTAATATATATATATTATAAACAACTGGAGTCCCAGCACCGTGCCTTGTGGCACCCCACTAGTCACTACCTGAAACTTTGAAAAGGACCCGTTAATTCTGACTCTTAACTTCCTGTCTGCCAACCAGTTCTCTATCCATGTCAATACACTACACCCAGTACCATGTGCTCTAATTTTGCACACAAATCTCTTGTGTGGGGGCTTGTCAAAGGCTTTTTGAAAGTCCAGATACACCACATCCACTGGGTCGACCGTATCCATTCTACTTGTTACATCCTCAAAAATTCCAAAAGATTAGTGAAGCAAGATTTCCCCTTCATAAATCTATGCTAACTTTGACCGATCCTGTCACTGCGTTCCAAATACGCTGCTATAATATCTTTAATAATCGACTCAAGCATCTTCCCCACTACCAATGTAAAACTAACTGGTCTATAATTCCCCTTTTTCTTTCTCCCTCCTTTCTTAAAAAGTGGAGTTACATTGGCTACCCTCCAGTCCACAGAACTGATCCAGAGTTGAGAGAACACTTGAAAATTATCACTAATGCATCCACCATTTCTAGGGCCACCTCCTTGAGTACTCTGGGATGCAGACCATCAGGCCCTGGAGATTTATCTGCCTTCAGTCCCAACAGTTTACCTAACATCATTTTCAGACACGTGACGCGGCGTGATGACGTATGACGCGCGGTGTTTATCAAGAGTCGCACCATTGTTTTTGTCGACGCTCGATTTTGAAATGATTAAAATCTTTAGGCGACATTGATATGACGCCGGCAGTCGCCGAAAAAATCGCCAGGTGGGACAGGCCCTTTATACTTCTTGCATTTATTTAAAAAAACACATTTATTCGGCATTAACACCAGTTCCTATTTCACCTGACCTTACCCTCTTATCCCTTCTTGAACTTTCTGTCCCATTAATTTGGGAGTCTTTCGTAATTTTCCTCTACTCTCTTCCCCTTTAACTCCATCCAATTTGTCAATCCCTCCTCTGTTGAGTTCTAAATTTCTCCCAGTCCTCTGGTTTGCCTCTTCCTTGGCTTTACCACTGTCCTTGACTTCCCTTGTCAGCCACAATTGAGCCGCCTTCCCAGTTTTATTTTTTCGCCAGACAGGGATGAACAATTTCATCCATGCGGTCTTTAAAACTTCGCCATTGCACCTCCACTGTCAACCCTTTAAATATAATTTGCCAGTCAATCCCAAGCCAATTTCCATCTCATACCTTCAAAGTCTCCTTATTCAAGTTCAGAACCCTAGTCTCTGAATTAACCGTGTCACTCTCCATCCTAATGAAGAATTCCACCATATTACGGTCACTGTTACCCAAGGGGCCTTGCACAACAAGATCGCTAACTAATTCCTCATTACACAATATCCAGTCTAGGATTGAGTAACCCTCTAGTCGGTTCATCTACATATTGGTTTAAAAACCCATCGTATACATTCCAGGAAATCCTTCTCCTCAGCACTGTGACCAATTTGGTTGGACTAGTATAAGGAATAAAGTGGACGAGCTTGAAGCTCAGTTAGAAACTGGCAAGTATGATGTTGTGGGAATTACTGAGACATGGCTGCAAGAGGGCCAGGGCTGGGAACTGAATATTCAAGGGTATACCTCCTATAGAAAAGACAGACAGGTGGGCAGAGGAGGTGGGGTTGCCCTATTGGTGAGGAATGAAATTCAGTCCCTTGCAAGGGGTGACATTGAAACAGGAGATGTGGAGTCAGTATGGAGGGAAATAAGGAATTGTAAGGGTAAAAAGACCCCAATGGGACTAATCTACAGGCCCCCAAACAGTAGCCTGGACACAGGGCGCAAGTTGAATCAGGAGTTAAAATTGGCATGTAGTAAAAGTAATGCTGTGGTTGTTATGGGAGATTTCAACATGCAGGTAGACTGTGAAAATCAGGTTGGGACTGGACCCCAAGAAAGGGACTTTGTAGAGTGCCTTCGTGATGGATTCACAGAACAGCTTGTATTGCAGCCTACCAGGGAGAAGGCAATTTTGGGTTTAGTATTAAGTAATGAACCGGATTTGATAAAGGACCTCGAGGTTAATGAGCCATAAGTAGGCAGTGGCCATAACGTGGTCAGGTTTAATCTACAATTGCAGAGGGAGAAGAGTAGATCGGAGGTGTCAGTATTGCAGTTGAATAAAGGGGACTATGGGGCCATGAGGAGGTGCTGGCCAAAGGTGACAGGAAAGATACACTAGCAGGGATGACAGTGGAACAAAAATGGCAGGTGTTTCTAGGGATAATGCAGAAGGTGCAGGATCAGTTCATTCCTAGGAGGAAGAAAGATTCCAAGGGGAGAAAGGTACGAACATGGCTGACAAGGCAACTTGGATAGGCTGGGTGAGTGGGCAAATGCATGGCAGATGCAGTATAATGTGGATAAATGTGAGTTTATCCACTTTGGTGGCTAAAACAGGAAAGTAGACTATTATCTGAATGGTGGCCGATTAGGAAAAGGGGAGATGCAAAGAGACCTAGGTGTCATGGTACACCAGTCATTGAAAGTAGGCATGCAGGTGCAGCAGGCAGTGAAGAAAGCAAATGGTATGTTAGCATGCATAGCAAAAGGATTTGAGTATAGGAGCAGGGAGATTCTACTGCAATTGTACAGGGTCTTGGTGAGACCACACCTGGAGTATTGCGTACAGTTTTGGTCTCCTAATCTGAGGAAAGTCATTCTTGCCATAGAGGGAGTACAGAGAAGGTTCACCAGACTGATTCCTGGGATGTCAGGACTTTCATATGAAGAAAGAATGGATAGACTCGGCTTGTACTCTCTAGAATTTAGAAGATTGAGGGGGGATATTATAGAAACTTAGAACAAGGGGTCACAGCTTAAGGATAGAGGGGAAACCCTTTAGGACCGAGATGAGTAAAACATTTTTCACACAGAGAGTGGTGAATGTCTGGAATTCTCTGCCACAGAAGGTAGTTGAGGCCAGTTCATTGGCTATATTTAAGAAGGAGTTAGATGTGGCCCTTGTGGCTAAAGGGATCAGGGGGTATGGAGAGAAGGCAGGTACAGGATACTGAGTTGAATGATCCGCCATGATCATATTGAATGGCGGTGCAGGCTCGAAGGGCCGAATGGCCTACACCTGCACCTATTTTCTATGTTTCTATGTTTCTATGTCAGGGACAGTATAAAAATTAAAGCAAAGAAGTACAACGTAGCAAAGATGAGCGGGAAGCAAGAGGATTGGGTAATGTTTAAAGAACAACAGAAGATAACCAAAAAGACAATACGGGGAGAAAAGATGAGATACGAAGGTAAGCTAGCCAAGAATATAAAGCAGGATAGTAAAAGCTTCTTTAGGTATGCGAAGAGGAAAACATTATTTAAGACCAAAGTTGGACCCTTGAAGACCAAAAAAGGTGAATTTATTGTGGGGAACAAGGAAATGGCAGATGAGTTGAACAGGTACTTTGGATCTGACTTCACTAAGGAACAATCTTCCTGATATAGTAGTGGTCAGAGAATCTGGGGTGATAGAGAAACTGAAGGAAATCCACATTAGGCAGGAAATTGTGTTGGATAGACTGAAGGCTGATAAATCCCCAGGGCCTGATGGTCTGCATCCCAGGGTATTTAAGGAAGTGGCTCTAGAAATCGTGGATGCATTGGTGATAATTTTCCAATGTTCTATAGACTCAGGATCAGTTCCTGCGGATTGGAGGGTAGCTAATGTTATCCTACTTTTTAAGAAAGGTGGGAGAGATAAAACGGGGAATTATAGACAAGTTAGCCTGACATCGGTGGTGGGGAAGCTGCTGGAGTCAATTATAAAAGATGAGATAGCAGCACATTTGGATAGCAGTAACAGGATCGGTCCGAGTCAGCATGGATTTACAAAGGGGAAATCATGTTTGAATAATCTTCTGGAATTTTTGAAGATGTAACTAAGAATATGGACAGTGGAGAGACAGTGGATTACGTACTGTTTTGGTCTCCTAATCTGAGGAAAGACATTCTTGCCATAGAGGGAGTACAGAGAAGGTTCACCAGACTGATTACTGGGATGGCAGGACTTTTATATGAAGAAAGACTGGATAGACTTACTTACTTACTTACTTTATTTATTTATTTATTTGACATGTTAAACAACACAAACACAAATAAACTTGAAAGCAATAAAAAAAGAAAATAAAACACAAAGGAAAACAAACAAACAAGTAACTCAAATAATACAAATAATATCGTTCATGCTCAAAAGGGGTAAGAAGAAGTTCGAAAACTTTTCTGGTCCCACCCCCTCTTATTTTCTATACATTTTCATGGAAAAACAAAATAATGGGAACAAATGGACCCAAAATCTGTTGAACAGTCCACAAACAAGAAATAACCAAACAGAAAAGAAAATCACTGTTCCAGCTCATAACCATTCAATCTTTTGTTTCTGAAGAGTGTTTTTAGTTTGAATAGAGTCTTACATTTTTTCAGCTCATCATGGCAGTTATTCCAGAGACTAACACCCTTTGCTGTAACACAATGGAGTTTTGCATTAGTTCTTATTGCCGGCTTTTCGAATATATAGGTTCCTCTCAGGTTGTGTTTGCTTTCTCTCCGTTGGAACAACCCCTGGATATTACAAGGCAATTGCTGATTAGCTGCTTTGAACATAATTTGGATAGTTTTATAATCCGTCAGATCTTGAAATTTTAATGTATTTAGTCTGATAAATAATGGTTTTGTTGATTGTCTGTAGGTGGTTTTATGTATAATTCGTATTGCTCTTTTTTGGAGGATGAAGATTGGATGTGTATTTGTTTTGTATGTGTTCCCCCATACCTCCACACAGTAGATCATGTATGGGAGTATGAGGGAACAGTACAACATATACAGGGAGGCTTGATTTAGTAGGTCTCTGGCTTTATTCAGTAGATTATACCTTTAATAATCCTTTACAGGAAATTACAGTATTGCAATTGATTTGGATATTTTGGCTTTAATATAATTTATGTGAGGTTTCCAAGTTAATTTGTTGTCAATTAATACTCCAAGAAATGTTATTTCAGATACTCTTTCTATTTCTGTGCCATTTATCATGAGCTTTTTCTCTGTGTTGGTTGATCGATTTCCAAATATTATGAATTTTGTTTTACTTAAATTCAATGTGAGTTTATTTTCGTCAAACCAGATCTTCATCCTGCTCAATTCCTTTTCCATACTATCCAGGGGCTGTTCCAAGTTGTCTCCACAGCAGAGTAAGTTAGTATCATCAGCAAAGAGAATAGTTTCAAGAGTTTTTGACACTTCACATCTATTATTGATAAATAAAATGAATAATAATGGCCCTAACACTGAGCCCTGGGGCACCCCACACGTAACCTGCAGTAATTGTGATTTATGGTTTTGTATTTCGACATATTGTTCCCGGTTCTGTAGGTAGCGGGATAGCCTTGATAGTGCGATGCCTCTAATGCCATATCTTTGTAGTGTCTTTATTAATAACTCGTGATCTACGGTGTCAAATGATTTTTTTAAGTCCAAAAAAATCCCTACTGCATACTCTTTATTTTCTATTGCCTTAGTAATTTTTTCTATAAATTCAATAATTGCAAATGAAGTTGTTCTGTTAGCTCTAAAACCATATTGTTGTTCGTACAGTATGTTATGTTTGGTGATAAATTCGTCCAGTCTTGTGTGAAATATTTTTCCAGTATTTTGGAGAACTGTGGAAGCAATGAAATGGGTCTGTAATTTGAAAGTACATGTTTGTCTCCAGTTTTATATATTGGTATGACTTTAGCTGTTTTCATTTTGTTGGGAAATACACCGGTTTGAAGGGACTGATTACAAATGTGAGTCAGAGGTCTTGCTATGCATTCTATAATGGTTTTAACTGTAGACATGTCAATATCATGACAGTCTGTGGATTTCTTACTCTTGAGCTTTTTTACAGTGTCAATAATTTCTTTTTCTTCAGTCCCTCTTATAAATATTGTATCCATATAACCATATAACAATTACAGCACGGAAACAGGCCATCTCGACCCTTCTAGTCCGTGCCGAACACGTATTCTCCCCTAGTCCCATATACCTGCACTCAGATCATAACCCTCCATTCCTTTCCCGTCCATATAACTATCCAATTTATTTTTAAATTATAAAAACGAACCTGCCTCCACACCTTCACTGGAAGCTCATTCCACACAGCCACCACTCTCTGAGTAAAGAAGTTCCCCCTCATGTTACCCCTAAACTTCTGTCCCTTAATTCTCAAGTCATGTCCCCTTGTTTGAATCTTCCCTACTCTCAGTGGGAAAAACATATCCACGTCAACTCTGTCTATCCCTCTCATCATTTTAAAGACCTCTATCAAGTCCCCCCTTAACCTTCTGCGCTCCAAAGAATAAAGCCCTAACTTGTTCAACCTTTCTCTGTAACTTAGTTGCTGAAACCCAGGCAACATTCTAGTAAATCTACTATGTACTCTCTCTATTTTGTTGACATCCTTCCTATAATTAGGCGACCAAAATTGTACCCCATACTCCAGAATTGGCCTCACCAATGCCTTGTACAATTTTAACATTACATCCCAACTTCTATACTCAATGCTTTGATTTATAAAGGCCAGCACACCAAAAGCTTTCTTTACCACCCTATCTACATGAGATTCCACTTTCAGGGAACTGTGCACAGTTATTCCCAGATCCCTCTGTTCACCTGCATTCTTCAATTCCCTACCATTTACCATGTACGTCCTATTTTGATTTGTCCTTTACATATATCTCTTTACTTTCTACACCATCGCTGCTACCAGTCTTGGCCATTTTTCCGGCCAAATCAGGACCAACACCAACAAAGAATTTGTTGAATTCGTTTGCAGCTGAGGCCATATCAGTGATTATTGTGTTGTTTTTAGACAGGCTTGTACTCGCTAGAATTTAGAAGATTGAGGGGGGATCTTATAGAAACTTACACAATTCTTAAGGGGTTGGACAGGCTAGATACAGGAATATTATTCCCGATGTTGGGGAAGTCCAGAACAAGGGGTCACAGTTTAAGGATAAGAGGGAAGTCTTTTAGGACCGAGATGAGGAAATCATTTTTTACACAGAGAGTGGTGAATCTGTGGAATTCTCTGCCACAGAAGTAGTTCAAGCCAGTTGATTGGCTAGATTTAAGAGGGAGTTAGATGTGGCCCTTGTGGCTAAAGGGATCAGTGTGTATAGAGAGAAGGCAGGTATGGGATATTGATTTGGATGATCAGCCATGATCAGATTGAATGGCGGTGCAGGCTCGAAGGGCCGAATGTCCTACTCCTGCACCTATTTTCTATGTTTCTATGTTTAGTGTACCTGGATTTTCACAGAAAACATTTGATAAGGTACCACATAGGAGATTAGTGGTCAAAATTAGGGCACATGATATTGGGGTTAGAGTGCTGACATGGATAGAGAAGTGGTTGGCAGACAGGAAACAAAGAGTAGGGATTTGCGGGTCCCTTTCAGAATGGCAGGCAGTGACTAGTGAGGTACCGCAAGGCTCGGTGCTGGGACCGCAGTTATTTACAATACAATACAATACAATTTATTGTCATTTGAGCCTCAGTGAGGCTCAAACGAAATTCTGTTTCCACAGCCATACAAACAAATACAATTCCTAGACATACACACAATTTAGTTCACACAAACATCCATCACAGTGGACCCAGTGGACCCGGCACGGCCATTTTAGGCCGTGCCGGGCGATTTACGGCCCCGCTCCCGGTCTAAAAGTCACAAAGTTGGAGCCCCCGGCGGGCGCTGTAATGTCCCACGGCCATGAAGCCGTGCCGGGCGATGTATGACCCCGCTCCAGGTCGTTCCAGCTGGAGAAGTCGCGTTGCTCCGGGAAGCGGTCTCTCTCTCCCCCCGGACCCGTGAGCTCCCGATGTCCCGACAGTCCACCGGACCTGCGGCTGCGTTGCTGGAGCCTCCGAGCCCCAGGAGTCGAGTCGCAGCAGCGAGTCACCACCGCTCCCCACGCTCCGAGGCCGGCCAGCCCCACGATGGTGAGTAGTCCGCAACTCCGCAACTCCGCCGTCTCCCGAGCCCCCGGGTCATTCAGGTTGGAGGCCGCTCCACGGTGCTAGGCCCCAACGACAACGGAGACCCGACAGGGAAAAGGTCGGGTCTCCCGGACAGGAAAGAGATTTTAAACAGTTCCCCCCCCCCCCCCCCCGCCCCCCACATATACACATTTAAAACCAGTATTAAAAAACACCAAACACTACATTTAACTAGACAAATATGAAAAAAAGACAGACAGGCTGTAGGGGCCGCTGCAACGGGTGAGTCGCGCCGCCAGTACCTGTACCTCACACTTATCTGTATTGAACTCCATTAACCATTTCTTAACCCACCGGCCCAACTAGAAAAGACAATTCCACCGTGTGTATATACATACTGAGCTTTTCTTTTTCTCTCTCGTTTGTCATATCGTATGATGTTTGCATATTATGTTGTGCTGCAGCAAGAACGAATGTCATTGTTCTATCTGGGACATATGACAATGAAACACTCTTGACTCTTGACTCTTGAGATTCACAACTCTCTGGGTGAAAAATGTTGTCCTCATCTCAGTCCTAAATGGCCTACACCTTATTCTTAAATTGAGTTAAGTGAGGAATGTTGCATTTGGGAAGTTGAAACAGGACAGGATGAATATTCACGGTGAATATGGGCCCTGGAGACTGTTGTAGAACAGAGGGGAACAAATACATATTTCCCTGAAAGCAAGGTCACAGTAAGATAAGGTGGTGGAGAATGTGTTTGGCCTGGCCCTTATCAGTATAGGCATCAGTAAGAGGAGTTGGGATATTATGTTGTAGTTGCAGAAGACATTGGCACTATTGTATTCAGTTTTGAATTCTCAGTATAGGAAAGATGACATTAAGCCAGAAAGAATGCAGAAAGATATATGAGGATGTTGCCAGGACTCAAGGAATGGGTTATAGGTGAGGCTAAGACTTTATTCCTGGAGCATACGTGATTGAGGGGTGATCTTGAAGGGATGTGTAAAATGAATGATGCTTCCATAAGTTAGGGTACAGTCCCAATTCTCCAACCTACCCCTTTGCCAACAATTCACTTTAATGCTACAATACTGAGAATTATATTTGTCACTGCATCTTTCTCTTCAGTCTACCTATTGTACTTGAGTTTGCTTTATGGATTCATACATGTATTATCTGATTGGATTTGACAGCACACAAAACAAGGATTTTCACTGTACCTCGATACATGTGACAGGAATAAGCCTAAACCTAAAATCACGAGGGCCACAGATTGGGTGAATGCACACAAATTGTTTTCCCAGGTTTGGGGAATTAAGAATTCGAGGACATGGTTTTAAGGTGAGGGAGAAAAAATATAATAGGAATCTGAGGGACAACATTTTTACATGGAAGATGGAAATAAATGGATTGAGCTTCCAGAGGAAGTGGTTGTGGCAGGTACAATAACAATATTTAAAAAACATTTGGAGAGGTGTGTTGACTGGAAAGGTTTAGAGGGACATGGGACAAACATGAGCAAATGGGACTGGATTAGACGAGTACTCAGATAGGAGGGACATATTGGACCGAAGGGCCTGTTTCTGTGCTGTATAACTCTAATATTCATTTGAAAGCACTGTCTGGATCACAACTGTATTGATTTCTGGTCACCAAACCATGTTTGATCGGTTGTGAAGGTTCCTCCCAGCACTCCAGCCTCCCAGAGAGATTTATGTAAGTATTTGAATGAATGAATGAATGAAGGATTTCAAGTACAAAGTCGGATTAGAGTAGTTAGATCATTATCTACAGTGTCGAGAAGGTCTTGAGATGTGATGACTTGCATAAATTAGAACCTTTGATATAATAAATAAAGTGAAGGGGGTTCCTATCAGTCGATGGTTCAATGAGCAGGAACCAGATTGAAGTTGAAGGGTGGAAGTTATCTGGGTGTGAGGATGACTTTGTTATGTGGAGAGTGGATATGTTCTGGAACTTCTGGGATTGAATGTATTGTTGTACAGTCAGCCACCTTTAAAATTTATTATAAATCACTTAATGTCCATGACTGATAGCTCTCAGTCCTCGCTATAATAGAATACCAACCAGCCCTATGATCGAGATTGGGGATGATCAGCCATGATCACATTGAATGGCGGTGCTGGCTTGAAGGACCAAATGGTCTACTCCTGCACCTATTGTCTATTGTCTATTTATTCTCAGCCCTTTTCACATTCTTTAACCATTCCTTTGCCAATATTGATATGTTACCCTGAACCCTGCAAACCCATATTTTATGGAACAGCTTTTTTTCTGGTCCCTTATACAAATGGCTTTTGAAAAGCACAATATACCACATCCAATGGTTCCCCTGATCTGCCTTGCTTTGCAGCATGAGGTATTTGTGGTAGGTAAGATATCAGTGGACCCAAAGAGATTTGATGAATATATTGAGAGACAATTAGTAACTCAGGAGAGAATAGATCCCCTAAGGATCAGTGTGGTCATCTATGTTGGAGCCACAGGAGATAGGAGAAGACTTGAATGAATACTTCCCATCTACACTTACCCTCAAAAGGCAGAGAACAAAATAAACACATTGACATTAAGAAAAGAGGAGGTGTCAGCAACACACCTTCATTTGATTCATCAAAAATTATTTTTGCTTCATAAAGCCATGTTGATTTTCCATAAACATTGATATCTATGCATCCTTTTGCAAATACTTTAATGATTCCAATGTTTTGGCTGTTGCACACAGCAGGCTATCATGTCTATTTCACCACTTAAGCTCCAGTCTTACATTTGATAGCATAATGTACTGAAACTGTCGTGGAACTACGGAATTTGAAGGATTATCACTAATGCAACCAATCTTTTAGATGCACCGGTTGTCAGCTGTCAGATTTAGGGGATTTGTCTTTGTTTAGTTCCCAAAATATCATTATTTTCCTTTCTTTAATGGCCTCATGGTCTTCGATGTTTTTGGACCCACCCATTCCTTCCATTTCTGTTTCATTTATTGTGTCTTCTGTAGTGAAGACGGACGTGAAATGCCAGTTACACTGAGAGAGATCCGGCCATCAGGGTAGTTCAAATTTCAGAAATCTTAAACCAGAATTTAATGAGTAATATTTGTTCTAAATTTGCACCCAATTAGTCCGAACATACCGCGTTTGGCCCTTCTTAATGCTTTATGGAGAAATGTCAGATCACTTTTCACAACCTCAGGGTACCTCAAGGCATTGTACATCAAATGAAATACTTATAAAAATGTAACCATTTTAGCAATGCAACATTTATTTTGAAACATTATTCAAGAGCTGCCATTTCCAAATTGTTCACTGTCATTCCGACCTTAATAAGTTCTGTCAGTTAATTCCTTTCAAGACTGAGCTGTCTGATACCACTATGATTGGCACAAAAGCTGGAGTAATTCAGCGGGACAGGCAGCATCTCTGGAGAGAAGGAATGGGTGATGTTACGGTCCGAGACACTTCTTCAGACTACCTCTGTTCTCCAACAAGTGACTAAACACAATGTTGATTCAGAATCTCTCAATCACTGTAAATGTCTATCACTTTAGATTTAGTTTCTAGTGGCGGCGCGGCTCTGGCAGCAGCGGCTCTCCGGCAGTCCTGTTTGTTTTGTGTTTTTTGGGTTGTTTATTTTCGTTTTGGTTAGTCTAGTTTTGGTTTTTAGTTTCTGTTTTGGGGGGGGGGTTGAAACGGGGCTTGCTGTCTCTCCCTGCGGGGGAATGCGACTTTTTTGTCGTATTCCCCTTCTCTGCCTCCGCCTGCGCTGAGTCCTAATGGCGGAGCTGGCGAACTCGAGGCTCAGGAGGCAGTGCCCGCCAGGACTCGCACTGGGCTCGCTCCCGTGAGGACGGCCCGGCTCGGGGCTGGAACAGGGCTTCCGTGAGGGGCTGTGACGCTCCCGTGAGGACGGCCAGCCCAAGGAAGGAACGGTGCTCCCGTCGGAGTGGCCGAGCTCGGGGAGGTACGGCGTTCCCAGCCCGAGGGAGGAGCGGCGCCCAGTCGGGGCGGCCCAGCCCGAGGGAGGAGCGGTGCCCAGTCGGGGCGGCCCAGCCCGAGGGAGGAGCGGTGCCCAGTCGGGGCGGCCCAGCCCGAGGGAGGAGCGGTGCCCAGTCGGGGCGGCCCAGCCCGAGGGAGGAGCGGTGCCCAGTCGGGGCGGCCCAGCCCGAGGGAGAAGCGGTGCCCAGTCGGGGTGGCCTGCCGCGAGGCTGAGACGGTAACGGCACTCACGTGAGGGCGATCCGGCTCGGGGCTGGAACGGTGCTCCGGTGGCTGGGACGGTGTTCTGCCGGCGGTGGCCTGAGTCCGGGGTTCGGCCGCGGGCCAGCGGCTGCGTCAGCAGGACTGGTGGGCGGCAGCTTCGACCACCCCGGGCCGCGGTGTTTGAGCCGCGGGACAGTTGTAACATCGCCCGGGGGGTATCGCCTCAGCGCAGAGGGAGAAGAGGAGGGAAGAGACTGGAGACCTAAGACTTTTGCCTCCATCAAAGTGAGGAGATGCTGGGTGGACTCACTGTGGTGGATGTTAATATGTGTTTATTGTTTTTTATTGTATTGTATTGTATGTATGACTGCTTCAATTTCGTTCAGACTTCGGTCTGAATGACAATAAAGGCTATCTAATCTAATCTAATTAATTTAGTTTAGTTTAGAAATACAGCGCGGAAACAGCCCTTTGGCCCACTGAGTCCACACCGACCAACAATACCTACACACCAACACTATCCTATACACACCAGGAACAATTTACAATTATACCAAGCCAATTAATCTGCAAACCTGTACACCTTTGGAGTGTGGGAGAAAGCCAAAGAGCTCTGAGAAAACCCACGCAGATCACACGGAGAACGTACAAACTCCGTACAATCAGCACCCATAGTCGGGATCGAACCCAGGACTCTACCGCTGCGCCACCATGCCTCCCATTTCCATGTCACATAACAAATGCTGTACATTTCATGTACAAAAAGGTATGTCTGGTGATGGTTGATGCTTCAGGAATTCTCGGGCCTGTTGAAATTATGCAGCAACAATCTTTATGGTCTGTGCAGTATTTCACTGAACTGTACATTCAACCGTACATGGCCAGAGAATGTTCGCAATAAACATTGTATTTCTGTCACATTGGCTCTATTAGAGAATTTGTCACACATGTACTGATACAATGAGATCACATAACATTATAAAATATTTACTGTAGTGGAAAATTGTACTTTGTATCACAAATAAGGTGACTCTGGGTGGGATGGCCAAGAGAGATGAAAATAGGTGGAAAGAACAGATATTTGTCCGGACTGGTACAGAGATGCTTCCAAGATATTGTAGAGATTGTTACTGTTTGGCTAGAAAAGAACTGCAGATGCTGGTTTAAATCGAAGATAGACACAAAATGCTGGAGTAACTCAGCGAGACAGGCAGCATCTCTGGAGAGAAGGAATGGTGACTTTTCGGGTGGAGACCCTTCCTCCGAAGACCCGAAACGTCACTCATTCCTTTTCTCCAGAGATGCTGACTGTCCTGCTCCAGCATTTTGTGTCTGTTACTATTTGTTTAATGTATGATGGAACGAAGAGGGAGAATTAGGGCAGCCCAGTGAAGCAGATAGATCCAAATTCAGTCCTGACTTCTGGTGTTGTCTGTGTAGAGTTCTTTCTGTGACTGGGTACTCCAGTTGCCTCCCAAAGACTTGCAGTGGGTAAGTTAATCAGCATCAGTACGTTGTCCCTGATATTTAGATAAAATGGAAGGACCTTTGGGAAGTTGATGTAAAATGAAGAAAATGGATTACAGGGAAAACATGAAGGAGAATTGGAGTTCTATGAGAGCCAGCATAGACTCAGTGAGCATTCTACACTGAGCTTCCTTCTATAGGTCCTTCATAGCTTCATGGCTCCCTTCATAGGTTTAAGTAAGTAACTAAGTTTATTGGCCAAGGTGAAGGGGAAAAGATTTAATAGGAATCTGAGGGGTAGCTTTTTCACACAATGGGTGGTGAATGTGTGGAACAAACTGCCAGAGGAAGTAATTAAAGAAACAGATAGGACAGGTTTGGAAGGATATGGACCAAACGTGGGCAGGTGGGACTAGTGTAGCTGGGACATTGTTGGCAGGTGTGGGCAAGTTGGGCCGAAGGGCCTGTTTCCACACTGTATCGCTCATGACTCTATGTAGTAATAAAACATAGAAGTATGTGACATGGAATGTATTCATTTTTTAAGCTATTTGTCACAGATGGCTGTGCGGGCACAAGGTGCTAAGTGGTTTAATGAAAAGAATCTTAAGAAGATGGTAAATACTCCTGCTGTTGTGAGAGAAGGCTGTACATGTAATAGAGTTGAGTGTCTCTGACTGATAAATGAGTGGGTTGGTTAAGTGACGGAACATGTATGTTGCATAGAGGTCATTGTTTAAGCAAAGTGCTACTCTTCTGACAACCCATTGAAGTTATTTGATCAGGGATCCATGTTGTGACCTACACTGCAGGGCGTGAGGAGTCATGTATCATCTGGCCAATTCCATGCTATTGGTGTGCTCTTTTGATTTTAATGATCGCTGTGGATCAAGTCACTTAGTTTGCATTGGAGATTATAATTTAAAGTCTGAGGAAGGGTCTCGACCTGAAACGTCACCCATTCCATCTCTCCAGAGATGCTGCATGTCCCGCTGAGTTAATCCAACATTTCGTGTCTATCTTCTTAACATTTAGAACCTGTCTTTCTCTGAAGAAGACTGTCATAGCATGTGTAGACAAGGGCTTCACACAAGTGAGACACAAGGCTGTTACTGTTCAGCTGGAGTAACAACAATAATCTTCCTTGTCCTCCCTCTTCCTCCACATCTCCTGCTGCCTCTCGGGTTGTGCCTCACCTCCTTCAGGCTCTGAGTTCGCTTCCTCTCATACCATCTGCAATCTTTGGTTGGTGACGTTATACAACATACTGCACACAGACCCTCCAAAAGTCTGCAGTAGTTGGAGGAACATGTAGGGAGTTTGAGTTTATTTTGTTGTCACGTGTACCAGGGTACAAGATAAAGTCCAGTAAAGTCTGATCATAATAGTCCAAGGGCCCCAACGAGGTAGGTTTTAGCGATACAGCACAGAAATCTGGTGGTGTGCGTTTTCACACTTCTATACATTTTGCCTGATGGGAGAGGAGAGAAGAGGGAGTGGCCTGGGTGTGACTCGTCCTTGATTATGCTGCTTGTCTTGCCGAGGCAGCGTGAGGTACGAATTGAGTCAATGGAAGGGAGTTTGGTTTGTGTGATGGTCTGGGCTGCGTCCACAATTCGCTGCAATTTCTTGCGGTCTATGGATGGAGCTGTTCCCAAACCAAGCTGTGATGCATCCTGATAAAATGCTTTCTATGGTGCATCTGTAGAAGTTGGTGAGAGTTGCTGGGGACATGCTGATCTTCCTAAACCTTCTTAGGAAGTAGAGATGTTGGTGTGCTTTCTTGGTCGTTGCTTCAATATGGGTGGTCCAGGAGAGGTTGTTGGTGATATTGACTCCTAGGAATTTGAAGTTTTCAATCATCTCTACTGCGGCACCGTCAATGTAAACTTGGGTATGAGTCTTTACATTGAAAAGACTAGGCTTGTATTCACTGGTGTTTAGAAGGATGAGGGGGTATCTTATAGAAACATATACAATTATAAAAGGACTGGTCAAGCTAGATGTGGAAAAATGTTCCCAATATTGGGCGAGTCCAGAAACAGGGAGCCACAGTCCTAGAATAAAGGGGGGCCATTTAAGACTGAGGTGAGAAAAAAACTTTTTCACCCAGAGAGTTGTGAATTTGTGTAATTCCCTGCCACAGAGGGCAGTGGAGGGCAGTGGAGGCCAAATCACTGGTTGGATTTAAGAGAGAGTTAGATAGAGCTCTAGGGGCTGGTGGAATTAAGGGATATGGGGAGAAGGCAGGCACGGGTTATTGATTGGGGATGATCAGCCATGATCACAATGAATGGCGGTGCTGGCTCGAAGGGCCGAATGGCCTCCTCCTGTACCTATTTTCTTTGTTTCTATGTTTCTATGTGTACCGCTTCACTTCCTGACGTCGATCACTATCTCCTTTGTCTTGCTGACATTGAGAGAAAGGCTGTTGTCTCAACACCAGGTCATGAGGTTTAAAATCTCAAGGGAGTTCACAGATAGATGTAAAAATAACAGATTTACAATAAAAGGTGATTTTAATGACCCTAATATTGACGGGGACTGCCGTAGTGTTAAGATTCAGATTCAGATTCAGATTCAACTTTAATTGTCATTGTCAGTGTACAGTACAGAGACAACAAAATGTAGTTAGCATCTCCCTGGAGAGCGACATAGAATATGATTTCAATAAATAAATCTATTTACATGCATACAGTCATAGTGTTTTTCCTGTGGGAGGAGTGTCCGGGGGGGGGGGGGGGTGACTGGCAGTCACCGAGGTACAGTGTTGAGTAGAGTAACAGCCGCAGGGAAGAAGCTGTTCCTGGACCTGCTGGTCCGGCAACGGAGAGACCTGTAGCGCCTCCCGGATGGTAGGAGGGTAAACTGTCTATGGTTGGGGTGAGAGCAGTCCTTGGCGATGCTGAGCGCCCTCCGCAGACAACGCTTGCTTTGGACAGACTCAATGGAGGGGAGCGAGGAACCGGTGATGCGTTGGGCAGTTTTCAACACCCTCTGCAGTGCTTTCCGGTCGGAGACAGAGCAGTTGCCATACCATACTGTGATACAGTTGGTAAGGATGCTCTCGATGGTGCAGCGGTAGAAGTTCACCAGAATCTGAGGAGACAGATGCACCTTCTTCAGTCTCCTCAGGAAGAAGAGACGCTTGTGAGCCTTCTTGACCAGAGTTGAGGTATTGTGTGTCCAAGAGAGGTCATCGGAGATGTTGACCCCCAGGAACCTGAAGCTGGAAACACGTTCCACCTCCGTCCCGTTGATGTGGATGGGGGTGTGCGTCCCGCCACTAGCCTTCCTGAAGTCTACAATGAGCTCCTTGGTCTTCTTGGAGTTAAGGGCCAGGTTGTTGTCAGCGCACCATGCTGCTAGGAGCTGGACCTCCTCCCTATCGTTGTTGCTGATGAGGCCAATCACTGTTGTATCATCTGCATAGGTGATGATGTTGTTAGTACCATGTACAGGTGTGCAGTCGTAGGTGAAGAGGGAGTAGAGGAGGGGGCTCAGCACACAGCCCTGTTTCCGGTTTCAGGGTTAGGGTTGAAGAGGTGTGCTTGTCTAACCTAACAGACTGGGGTCTGTTGGTTAGAAAGTCCAGTATCCAGTTGCAGAGGGAGGGGTCGGTGCCCAGGTTACCGAGTTTGGTGATCAGTTTAGGGGGTATAATGGTGTTGAATGCTGAGCTGTAATCGATGAACAGCATTCTTACGTAAGTGTCTCTGTTGTCGAGGTGGGAGAAGGCGGAGTGAAGTGCCGTTGAGATGGCATCCTCCGTACTCCTGTTCTTGCGGTAGTCAAACTGATAGGGATCCAATGTGGGGGGTTGGCAGCCTTTGAGGTGTGCCAGGACGAGCCTCTCGAAGCACTTGGTGATGATGGGAGTAAGTGCAACTGGGCGGAAGTCATTGAGGCTCGCCGCTGTGGAGTGTTTTGTCACCGGCCCGATGGAGGTGGTTTTAAGGCACGTGGGGATAACTGCTTGGGCAAGTGACAGGTTGAAGATGTCAATCCAGACATCTGTTAGCTGCGCAGCACAGGCCCTGAGGACGCGCCCGGGGATGCCATCAGGGCCTGCGGCCTTACGTGCATTAGTCCTACTCAGTGCCACGTACACGTCGTAGGGGGTGAGTGTGAGGGGTTGGTGATCACTGATCACTGATCAGCAGGGAGCACAGCCTTGATGGCTGTCTGTAGATTGTCCCTGTCGAAGCTGCCATAGAAATGGTTGTCTGAAGAAGGGTTTCGGCCCGAAACGTCGCCTATTTCCTTCGCTCCATAGATGCTGCTGCACCCGCTGAGTTCCTCCAGCAATTTTGTGTACCTATAGAAATGGTTAAGCTCCTCAAGGAAGGAGGCGTCGCTGGATGTGGGGGTGGTGTTGGTGGGTCTATAGTCCGTGATGGCCTGGATGCCTTGCCACATGCATCGGGGGTCGGAGTTGTTGTTGAATGTTAAGGGATGAGATGGTGCAAAAGTGTTTCCACGAAAGTTTTCTCAAACTATACGATGATAGCCCAATTGGAGATGTGACACATTTGACGTCCTAATGGAAAATGGGGCTGGGCCATTGACTGAAATGTCAGTGGAGGAGTACTTTGGAAACAGTGACCATAATTCTATTGGTTTTTAAATAATAATAGGATTGTGGTAAGTTAGATAGAGCTATTAGAGCTAGCGGAGTCAAGGGATATGAGGGATATAAAGGAGAAGGCAGGAACGGGGTACCGATTGTGGATGATCAGCCATGGTCACATTGAATGGCGGTGCTGGCTCATAGGGCCGAATGGCCTACTCCTACACCTATTATCTATGTATCTATGTATCTTTGTAAGGTGAATTTTGATGGCATTCAATAGGAACTTGCAAGGGTTGATTTGGAGAGGTTGCTTGCAGGTAAGGGGACGTCTGACAAGTGGGAGCTCTTTAATGGTGAGATAGGATGAGTTTATGGCCAACATATTCCTTTAAGAATGAAGGGCAAGTCTGTGCTATGTAACTCTACCACACATGAAGAGTACGTCCCACCAATGCCATGGCGGAGCGGTGGCATAGCGGTAGAGTTGCTGCCTTACAACGCTCGCAATACCGGAGACCCGGGTTCGATCCTGACTACGGGTGCTGTCTGTACGGAGTTTGTACATTCTCTCCGTGACTGCATCGATTTTCCCCGAGATCTTCGGTTTCCTCCCGTATTCCAAAGACGTACGGGTTTGTAAGTTAATTGGCTTGGTATAAAATGGAAATTGTCCCTGGTGTGTGTAGGATAGTGTTAATGTGCGGGGATCGCGGACTTGGTGGGCCGAAGGGCCTGTTTCCGTGCTGTATCTCTAAACTAAACTAAACTGAACAATGGGTTGTGTACCGCAGACTTTCCCCAGACTGATGCAGGCTTGTGTTCTTCACAAGAACTCTGTCGCTTGTGTGCTCAGTTGCTGCAGACCGACAGTAACTTGTGTGGACAGCCATGGAATAAGGGTGTAATCCCAGTCTCTGCAGACAGTACTGTTCAACGACTATGTCTGCCATGGCAGAGTCCTTCAGAATAAAAGGTCCATGTTGCTGCCAGGAACCCTCTTCTCATGACCTGGTGATCATCTCATGATCGCCTCACAACAGGTGTCAGAGGTCATAGGGAGAAGGCAGGAGAATGGGGTTAGGAGGGAGAGATAGATCAGCATGATTGAATGGCGGAGTAGACTTGATGGGCCGAATGACCTAATTCTGCTCTATCACTTATGGTCGTATGATTTCATGACCAGTTTCCACATGTACACTGATGGAGACACATTTGCTCTGGGTTATTATTGGGAGCCTTTGTGCACATGTAAGTGCAATTAGTGATATCCAGGTTTGACGGGAAGGCAGTAAAGCTGACAACACACAATGCCCTGGCTGCTACTGCCTCCTCACCAAAGCAAAATTGATGAACTGATTCTTATGCAATTGGAGAGCCAGGGTGACCTTTCCTGTGCTCCGGAAAGCTAAAAATTGAAGGATATGAAATAGATCTGTTTGCGTAATCCAGTCGCTAGGAAGCTGATTGTCACAACAACCTTGATCTTCTTGGGGAGAGCAACGTAGGCACACGAGTGTGTCTGAAGGTTAGCTGCACAACATCATATTTCCCTGTGATCATTGCTTCAGTAAACCTCAGTCTGTAAATACATTCTGCATCAGATAAGTAGAAGGCCACGGAAGGCTGTGCAGGCCGCCAATGGATAAAGACAAAGATTGATAGATTCTTGATGTTCATAAGTGATATGAGCAGAATTGGACCATTCGACACCCATTCTTTCTCACCAGAGATGCTGCCTGTTCCATTGAAGGACTCCAGCATTTTGTGTCTATCTTCGGTGTAAACCAGCATCTGCAGTTCCTACGGAGATTCTTGATTAGTACGGGTGTCACGGGGTTATGGGGAGAAAGCAGGAGAATGGGGTTAGGAATGAAAGATACTGCAGTCATGATTAAATGGAGGAGTTGACTTGATGGGCCGAATAGCCTAATTCTGCTCCCACACTTATGAACTTCTGAAGGAATCTCTAGAATGTGCTTATCTTTGCCTCTTTCCCTGAGCTGTCCAAAACTCTGGCGATGGTGTGTCACCACCAATGGAGTTCACTGAATAAATAACTTGGCAATTATATACTGTCAGCCCTGAATCGCCTGTTAAATAATGATTTAAAAAAACTTAGTTTCATGTGTTATGGGCCACATATATACTGTTCCCTTAACACTATTGTTTAGAACCCGACTGACACGTCATGTAAGTGCCAGCAAGAATGTGTGTACTCAAATAATAACATTATTAGAGAGGCCCGGGGAGCCGTTGGAGAGAGGAGGACTTACCTGCAGCTGTAAGTATAAATACAGCGCGGGGTTTGCTTCTACAGAGGCCAGGGGAGCCGTTGGAGAGAGGAGGACTTACCTGCAGCTGTAAGTATAAATACAGCGCGGGGTTTGCTTCTACAGAGGCCAGGGGAGCCGTTGGAGAGAGGAGGACTTACCTGCAGCTGTAAGTATAAATACAGCGCGGGGTTTGCTTCTACAGAGGCCAGGGGAGCCGTTGGAGAGAGGAGGACTTACCTGCAGCTGTAAGTATAAATACAGCGCGGGGTTTGCTTCTACAGAGGCCAGGGGAGCCGTTGGAGAGAGGAGGACTTACCTGCAGCTGTAAGTATAAATACAGCGCGGGGTTTGCTTCTACAGAGGCCAGGGGAGCCGTTGGAGAGAGGAGGACTTACCTGCAGCTGTAAGTATAAATACAGCGCGGGGTTTGCTTCTACAGAGGCCAGGGGAGCCGTTGGAGAGAGGAGGACTTACCTGCAGCTGTAAGTATAAATACAGCGCGGGGTTTGCTTCTACAGAGGCCAGGGGAGCCGTTGGAGAGAGGAGGAGTTGCCTGCAGCTGTAAGTATAAATACAGCGCGGGGTTTGCTTCTACAGAGGCCCGGGGAGCCGTTGGTGAGAGGAGGACTTACCTGCAGCTGTAAGTATAAATACAGCGCGGGGTTTGCTTCTACAGAGGCTCGGGGAGCCGTTGGTGAGAGGAGGAGTTGCCTGCAGCTGTAAGTATAAATACAGCGCGGGGTTTGCTTCTACAGAGGCCAGGGGAGCCGTTGGTGAGAGGAGGACTTACCTGCAGCTGTAAGTTACCCAAATCTGTAACGTTCCATCTCACTTCCAGAGAAGGATTCTGGTGGAAACCTCTGATTGGTGGAAGAGGACCAGCGGAAGCAGCTGATTGGCTTGTATTGTATTTGTATTGTAATTGTAAGGCTTTATTGTATTTGGATAAGGGGGAGAATGAGGCCCAGGGCAGTTTACTGTTCTGGATGTCAGATGTGGGAGGTCATGGAGTCTGAGTGCTCTCCAGACGTCCACATCTGCGCCAGGTGCGTCGAGATGGGGCTCCTAAGGGACCGCGTTAGGAACCTGGAGCAGCAACTCGATGACCTCTGTCTGCTCAGGGAGAGCGAGGAGGTCATAGAAAGGAGTTACAGGGAGGTGGTCACTCCAAGACCACGGGAGACAGAAAACTGGGTCACAGTTAGGAAGGGCAATGGGCAGAGGCAGGGACTGGTGAGTACCCCGGTGGCTGTACACCTTGAAAATAAGTACTCATGTTTGAGTAAGGGTGGGGGAGACAGCCTACCTGGGGGCAGCGACGGCGGCCGGGCCTCTGGCACAAAGACCAGTCCGGTTGCTCAGAAGGGTAAGGAAAAGAAGGGGAGGGCAATTGTAATAGGGGACTCTATAGTCAGGGGGTCGGATAGGCGATTCTGTGGACGCAGACAGGAATCCCGGTTGGTAGTTTGCCTCCCTGGTGCCAGGGTCAGGGATGTGTCTGAACGTGTCCAAGAAATCCTGAAATGGGAGGGAGAGGAGCCTGAGGTTGTGGTGCATATAGGTACCAACGACATAGGTAAAAAAAGAGAAGAGGTCCTGAAAGAAGAATTTAGGGAGTTAGGTAGAGAGTTAAGGAGAAGGACTGGAAAGGTAACAATCTCAGGATTACTGCCTGTGCCACGCGACAGTGAGAGTAGGAATGGAGCGAGGTGGAGGATAAATGCGTGGATGAGGGACTGGTGCAGTGGGTATGGATTCAAGTTTCTGGATCATTGGGACCTCTTTTGGGGAAGGTGCGACCTGTACAGAAAGGACGGGTTGCACTTGAACTCAAGGGGGACCAATATCCTGGCGGGGAGATTTGCAAAGGCTACTGGGGAGACTTTAAACTAGTATGGTTGGGGGGAGGGACTCAAATTGGGAAAGCTAGCAGTCAGTGTGTGAAGCAGGGGGCAGAGAATGGTAGCACTCTGACCCAAAATGTAGGGGAGAGAGAAGAAAAAGAAAATAATCAGAGAATAAGAGAGGGTGGGTTTCTTAAATGTGTATATTTTAATGCTAGGAGCATTGTAAGAAAAGTGGATGAACTTAGAGCCTGGATTGACACCTGGAAGTATGATGTTGTGGCGATCAGTGAAACATGGTTGCAGGAGGGCTGTGATTGGAAACTAAATATTCCAGGATTTCGTTGCTTCAGGTGTGATAGAATTGGAGGGGCAAGAGGTGGAGGTGTTGCATTGCTTATCAGGGAAGATATTACAGCAGTGCTTTGGCAGGATAGATTAGAGGGCTCGTCTAGGGAGGCTATTTGGGTGGAACTAAGAAATGGGAAAGGGGTAGCAACACTTATAGGGGTGTATTATAGACCGCCAAATGGGGAGCGAGAATTGGAAGAGCAAATATGTAAGGAGATTGCAGATATTAGTAGTAAGCACAAGGTAGTGATTGTGGGAGATTTCAATTTTCCACACATAGACTGGGAAACACATTCTGTAAATGGGCTGGATGGGTTGGAGTTTGTAAAATGTGTGCAGGATAGTTTTTTGCAACAATACATAGAAGTACCTACTAGAGAAGGGGCGGTACTGGACCTCCTGTTAGGAAATGAGATGGGTCAGGTGGCAGAGGTATGCGTTGGGGAACAGTTCGGGTCCAGTGATCACAATACCATTAGTTTCAATATAATTATGGAGAGGGACAAAATTGGACCTAGGGTTGAGATTTTTGATTGGAGAAAGGCTAACTTTGAGGAGATGCGAAAGGATTTAAAAGGAGTAAATTGGGACAGTTTGTTTTATGGGAAAGATGTGGAAGAGAAATGGAGTACATTCAAAGGTGAAATTTTAAGAGTACAGAATCTTTATGTCCCTGTTCGGTTGAAAGGAAATCGTAAAAAATTGTAAAGAGCCATGGTTTTCAAGGGAAATTGGACACTTGGTTCGGAAAAAGAGGGATATCTACAATAGTTATAGGCAGCATGGAGTAAATGAGGTGCTTGAGGAGTATAAAGAATGTAAAAAGAATCTTAAGAAAGAAATTAGAAAAGCTAAAAGAAGATATGAGGTTGCTTTGGCAAGTAAGGTAAAAGTAAATCCGAAGGGTTTCTACCGCTATATTAATAGCAAAAGGATAACTAGGGATAGAATTGGTCCATTAGAGAGTCAGAGTGGCCAACTATCTGCAGAGCCAAAAGAGATGGGGGAGATATTGAACAGTTTCTTTTCTTCGGTATTCACCAAGGAAAAGGATATTGAATTATGTGAGGTAAGGGAAACAAGTAGAGTAGCTATGGAAACTATGAGGATCAAAGAAGAGGAAGTACTGACACTTTTGAGAAATATAAAAGTGGATAAGTCTCCAGGTCCGGACAGGATATTCCCTAGGACATTGAGGGAAGTTAGTGTAGAAATAGCAGGGGCTATGGCAGAAATATTTCAAATGTCATTAGAAACGGGAATAGTGCCGGAGGATTGGCGTACTGCGCATGTTGTTCCATTGTTTAAAAAGGGGTCTAAGAGTAAACCTAGCAATTATAGACCTATTAGTTTGACGTCAGTGGTGGGCAAATTAATGGAAAGAATACTTAGAGATAATATATATAAGCATCTGGATAAACAGGGTCTGATTAGGAACAGTCAACATGGATTTGTGCCTGGAAGGTCATGTTTAACTAATCTTCTTGAATTTTTTGAAGATGTTACTCGGGAAATTGATGGGGGTAAAGCAGTGGATGTTGTGTATATGGACTTCAGTAAGGCCTTTGACAAGGTTCCTCATGGAAGGTTGGTTAAGAAGGTTCAATGGTTGGGTATTAATGGTGGAGTAGCAAGATGGATTCAACAGTGGCTGAATGGGAGATGCCAGAGAGTAATGGTGGATGGTTGTTTGTCAGGTCGGAGGCCAGTGACGAGTGGGGTGCCACAGGGATCTGTGTTGGGTCCACTGTTGTTTGTCATGTACATCAATGATCTGGACGATGGTGTGGTAAATTGGATTAGTAAGTATGCAGATGATACTAAGATAGGTGGGGTTGCGGGTAATGAAGAAGAGTTTCAAAGTCTACAGAGAGATTTATGCCAGTTGGAAGAGTGGGCTGAAAGATGGCAGATGGAGTTTAATGCTGATAAGTGTGAGGTGCTACATCTTGGCAGGACAAATCAAAATAGGACGTACATGGTAAATGGTAGGGAATTGAAGAATGTAGGTGAACAGAGGGATCTGGGAATAACTGTGCACAGTTCCATGAAAGTGGAATCTCATGTAGATAGGGTGGTAAAGAAAGCTTTTGGTGTGCTGGCCTTTATAAATCAGAGCATTGAGTATAGAAGTTGGGATGTAATGTTAAAATTGTACAAGGCATTGGTGAGGCCAATTCTGGAGTATGGTGTACAATTTTGGTCGCCTAATTATAGGAAGGATGTCAACAAAATAGAGAGAGTACAGAGGAGATTTACTAGAATGTTGCCTGGGTTTCAGCAACTAAGTTACAGAGAAAGGTTGAACAAGTTAGGGCTTTATTCTTTGGAGCGCAGAAGGTTAAGGGGGGACTTGATAGAGGTTTTTAAAATGATGAGAGGGATAGACAGAGTTGACGTGGAAAAGCTTTTCCCACTGAGAGTAGGGAAGATTCAAACAAGGGGACATGACTTGAGAATTAAGGGACTGAAGTTTAGGGGTAACATGAGGGGGAACTTCTTTACGCAGAGAGTGGTAGCTGTGTGGAATGAGCTTCCAGTGAAGGTGGTGGAGGCAGGTTCGTTTTTATCATTTAAAAATAAATTGGATAGTTATATGGATGGGAAAGGAATGGAGGGTTATGGTCTGAGCGCAGGTATATGGGACTAGGGGAGACTATGTGTTCGGCACGGACTAGAGGGGTCGAGATGGCCTGTTTCCGTGCTGTAATTGTTATATGGTTATATTATTATATGGTACGCCTGATAATGGGAAAATATCAAGTGTGCTAGTAAAGTCCCACTTACGTGATTTTTTCGGTGACTGCCAGCACCCGTCATAGTCGCAGCGGGTCGCCAACATTTTTTTATCATGTTGAACATCCAGCGGCGACCAGAGCAAGGTACGACTCTTTGGGCGACTCCTCGACCGTACAGGAGTCACCCCGCGACATGTCGTGAGTAGTTGCCTGTATGGTCGTGAGTAGTCGCCCACAGAATCGTACCTTTTTCCGGTTGACGCTGGATTTTCAACCTGCTGCGACTATTACAGGTGTCGGCAAATCGCTGAAAAATATTGTGTAAGTGGGACAGGATCTTATGGGTGCAACTGGAAGTAACCAGTCCAATTACGCATTTGGTGTGATTTCATCCAGAAATTCTTCCCACCAAGTTTTAGCTCATACGGTGCTTAAAAAATCAGTTAAGCAATCCAATTTCTGGTCATAGAAAAATTAAATTAATAATAAAATAGAGAAAGTTAACAATAAAGAGAAGTAATTAAAGGGAAAAGGAACTACTCGATATCTGCAGTCCCTGATTCTCCACTGACACTAATGCGTTTTGGATTTGTTTTAATTTAGTTTAGAGATACAGTGCGAAAACAGGCCCTTCGGCCCACCGATTCTGCACTGACCAGCGATTCCCGCACATTAACACTATCCTACACACACACAGTAGGGACAATTTACAATTTACACTTATACTATGCCAATAAACCTACAAACCTGTACGTCTTTGTGGTGTGGGAGGAAACCGAAGTTCTTGGAGAAACGGGGAGAAGGTACAAACTCCATGCAGACAAACACTCGTAATCAGGATGGAACGCGGGTCTCTGGCGCTGTAAGGCAGTAGCTCTACCACTGCGCCACCGTGCCACCCTACACCACATTCAACCTGTTTCACAATCCAAGAGATGGTTCTTCAGGGACCATTGTTCAGTTTGTTGAGGTGTTCTGCACTAGACAATGCACACATGGAACTCCTGCATGCTGCTATTTAAAAGATGGACTAGTACCCAAACATTTAACCCTGTGGATTTCCAATCCCCTGCCCCAACTGGTTCCATCTGCCCATCATACCTCCCTTGTTGGGTTCCACAAATCACCTTCCTTACTTAAAAGTTACCATGTGGGGTAAGGGGAGGATGGAGAAGGTTTACTTAAAAAAATGTTGCCTCTTACTTTGGCTAGAAATTCTTCAATGCCAAGAAATGCGCCATTAAACATGTGGTACACAATAGACCAATGCATGTTTGTGCAAGAAGCCACTGCTGAACTTTTCCAGTGCTCATGGGGTCCAACAAACCTTGCGCATGTAACAGATACAAAGGCCTTTCGGCAGAAAGAACTCAAACAAGTGGTAGATCATGGGGCGTTGTGTGTGAACAGTTTGCAGAGAGAGTTAACCATATAACCATATAACAATTACAGCACGGAAACAGGCCATCTCGGCCCTACAAGTCCGCGCCGAACAATTTTTTTTCCCTTAGTCCCACCTGCCTGCACTCATACCATAACCCTCCATTCTCTTCTCATCCATATGCCTATCCAATTTCTTCTTAAATGATACCAACGAACCTGCCGCCACCACTTCCACTGGAAGCTCATTCCACACCGCTACCACTCTCTGTGTAAAGAAGTTCCCCCTCATGTTACCCCTAAACTTCTGTCCCTTAATTCTGAAGTCATGTCCTCTTGTTTGAATCTTCCCTATTCTCAAAGGGAAAAGCTTGATCACATCAACTCTGTCTATCCCTCTCATCATTTTAAAGACCTCTATCAAGTCCCCCCTTAACCTTCTGCGCTCCAGAGAATAAAGACCTAACTTATTCAACCTATCTCTGTAACTTAGTTGTTGAAACCCAGGCAACATTCTAGTAAATCTCCTCTGTACTCTCTCTATTTTGTTGACATCCTTCCTATAATTGGGCGACCAAAATTGTACACCATACTCCAGATTTGGTCTCACCAATGCCTTGTACAATTTTAACATTACATCCCAGCTTCTATACTCAATGCTCTGATTTATAAAGGCTAGCATACCAAAAGCTTTCTTTACCACCCTATCTATATGAGATTCCACCTTCAAGGAACTATGCACGGTTATTCCCAGATCCCTCTGTTCAACTGTATTCTTCAATTCCCTACCATTTATCATTTACGTCCTATTTTGATTTGTCCTGCCAAGTTGTAACACCTCACATTTATCAGCATTAAACTCCATCTGCCATCTTTCAGCCCATTTTTCCAAATGGCCTAAATCACTCTGTAGACTTTGGAAATCCTCTTCATTATCCACAACACCCCCTATCTTGGTATCATCTGCATACTTACTAATCCAATTTACCACCCCTTCATCCAGATCATTGATGTACATGACAAACAACAAAGGACCCAACACAGATCCCTGAGGCACCCCACTAGTCACCTGCCTCCAACCCGACAAACAGCCATCCACCATTACCCTCAGGCTTCTCCCATTCAGCCACTGCTGAATCTATCTTGCTATTCCTGCATTTATACCCAACAGTTTAACCTTCTTAACCAACCTTCCATGAGGAACCTTGTCAAAGGCCTTACTAAAGTCCATATAGACAACATCCACTGCTTTACCCTCGTCAATTTCCCTAGTAACCTCTTCAAAAAATTCAAGAAGATTAGTCAAACATGACCTTCCAGGCACAAATCCATGTTGACTGTTCCTAATCAAACCCAGTTTATCCAGATGCTTATATATATTATCTCTAAGTATCTTTTCCATTAATTTGCCCACCACTGAAGTCAAACTAACAGGTCTATAATTGCTAGGTTTACTCTTAGAACCCTTTTTAAACAATGGAACAACATGCGCAGTACGCCAATCCTCGGGGACTATTCCCGTTTCTAATGACATTTGAAATATTTCTGTCATAGCCCCGGCTATTTCTACACTAACTTCCCTCAATGTCCTAGGGAATATCCTGTCAGGACCTGGAGACTTATCCACTTTTATATTTTTCAAAAGTGTCAGTACTTCTTTTACTTTGAAACTCATAGTATCCATAACTACTCTACTCGTTTCCCTTACCTCACATAATTCAATATCCTTCTCCTTGGTGAATACCGAAGAAAAGAAATTGTTCAATATCTCCCCCATCTCTTTTGGCTCTGCAGATAGCTGCCCACTCTGTTTCTCCAATGGACCAATTTTATCCCTCGTTATCCTTTTGCTATTAATATAGCTGTAGAAACCCTTTGGATTTACTTTCACCTTACTTGCCAAAGCAACCTCATATCTTCTTTTAGCTTTTCTAATTTCTTTCTTAAGATTCTTTTTACATTCCTTATACTCCACAAGCACCTCATTTACTTCATGCTGCCTATAATTATTGTGGAGTTGGATCAGTTATCAAGTGCTCTACTTCTGTATCACTGGAACTTGGTAATGGATGCTCAGAAGCATCTCTGTCCGCAGCAGGTAGTTGGTGGGAGATCGGATTTGACAATAGACAATAGACAATAGGTGCAGGAGTAGGCCATTCGGCCCTTCAAGCCAGCACCGCCATTCAATGTGATCATGGCTGATCATCCCCAATCGGTACCCCGTCCCTGCCTTCACCCCATATCCCCTGACTCCGCTATCTTTAGAGCTAGAGCCCTATCTAGCTCTGGAAAGCATCCAGAGAACCGGCCTCCACCGCCATCTGAGGCAGAGAATTCCACACTCACCACTCTCTGTGAGAAAAAGTGTTTCCCCGTATCCGTTCTAAGAAAAAGTGTTTCCTCATCTCCGTTCTTTGATGCTGAGATGAGGAGATAAGTGACTTTGCAATTTGCAATTGGGTCAGGATTATTACTGCCGGGGACCAGTAAGAGCATAAACTTAAGGAGAGCTTTTTGAGCCTTGAACTGTCCCAGTTCTTAAAGGAGCAAACCACAATGCAATTGGTGCTCTTGGTGTTCAATTTTGGGCACCGTGTTATAGGAAAGATGTTGTCAAGCTGGAAAGGCGACAGAGAAGATGTACAAGGATGTTGCCAGGACACAAGGGTCTGAGCTATAGGGAGAGTAGGCTGGGACTCTATTCCATGGAGCGCAGGAGGATGAGGGGTGATCTTATAGAGGTGTATAAGATCATGAGAGGAATAGATCAGGTAGATGCACAGTCTCTTGCCCAGAGTAGGTGAATCGAGGACCAGGGGACATAGGTTTAAGGTGAAGGGGAAAAGATTTAATAGGAATCTGAAGGGTAACTCTTTCACACAAAGGTGGTGGGTGCATGGAACGAGCTGCCAGAGGAGGTAGTTGAGGCTGGGATTATCCCAACGTTTAAGAAACAGTTAGACAGGTACATGGATAGGACAGGTTTGGAAGGATATGGACCAAATGCGGGCAGGTGGGACACATGTCGCTGGGACATGTTGGCAGGTGTGGGCTAGTTGGGCCGAAGGGCCTGTTTCCACACTGTATCACTCTATGACCCTACGGTGTATGTGGCCATTGAATGAATGATAGATGGGGGGAGGGGGGGGGGGGGGAGATTGTGCTTCCAACAGTTAGAGAGACTTGAACAGGCTGCTGAAGAACCTTCCCTGCACAAGGCCTGCCTTTCACATGAAGCGGCCACAACGACCCTTAACACCCACAACCAAACATTCCAGCAAGAGCTTGTCATGGAGGTCCCCGAATACTGTGGTTAGCAGAAACCTACAATGCAGGACAATTCCTATGCTTTCCACTGTGAGCTGAAGGAAAATTAAATGATCGTCATTCCTAGCGAGAAGGAATTGGCGACGTTTCGGGTCGAGACCCTTCTTCGTGCCGAAACGTCACCAATTTCTTCTCTCCAGAGATGCTGCCTCACCCACTGAGTTACTCCAGCATCTTGTGTCTACCTTCGATTTTACCAGTAAATGCAGTTTTTCTTACACACAAACCAACCTCCCTTCCATTGACTCCATTTATACCTCACTCTGCCTCGGCAAGGCCAGCAGCATAATTAAGGACGAGTCGCTCCCTGGCCATTCCCTCTTCCCCCCTCTCCCATCAGGCAAAATGTATAGAAGTGTGAAAACGCACACCTCCAGATTCAGGGACAGTTTCTTCCCAGCTGTAATCAGGCAACTGAATCATCCTACCACAACCAGAGAACAGTGCTGAACTACTATCTACCTCTTTGGTGACCCTTGGATTTTCCTTGTTCGGACTAAACGTTGTTCCCTTATCATGTACAGTATCTGTACATTAAGTGGCTCGATTGTAATCATGTTTTGTCTTTCTGCTGACTGGATAGCACGCAACAAAAGCTTTTCACTGTACCTAGGTACATGTGACAACAAACTAAACTGAATTGAACTGAGCAACATTTTAGTCTGAAGAAGGGTCTCAACCCGAAATTCACCCCTTCCTTCTCTCCAGAGACGCTGCCAATTACTCCAGCATTTTGTGTCTATCTAGCATTTCAACAAAAACACTCACGATAGCTGGTAATGGCAGTGACATGACATCAAATTCTGACATCCCACCATCAAAGCAATACTGAATGCAAGTAATTCGAGCATGCTGTGGCCATTTGACATTATAAAGAGATGCAAGAACCTGCAGATAGACACATAAAGCTGGAGTAAGTCAGCGGGTCAGGCAGCAACTCTGTAGAAAAGGAATAGAGTGAGGGGAAAGGGAAACAAGAGATGGCGCAAAGAACAAATGAACGAAAGATATGCAGCAAACAACTATGATCAAGGAGAGCTGGAGCCCACAATGACTCATTGTTGGCTGGGGGGAAGGTAATAACAAGTTATACAGACAGTGAAACTCAACAGGATGACAGTGAAACTAGTATGACGGGGAGGAATGGAGAGAGAGAGGAGATGCAATGTTTACTTGAAGTGAGCGAAATCAATGTTCAACCCGCTGGGGTGTAAGCTGCCCAAGCGAAATTTGTGATGCTGCTCCTCCAGTTTGTATTTGGTCTCACTGTCAATGGAGGAAGCCTTAGATAGAAAGGTCATTGTAGGAATGGGAAGGGGAATTACAATGTTTGACAGCCGGGAGATCAGGTAGTCCAAGGCTGACCCTGGACCTGGACTTCCCCACATGGCCTTCTACTCTACACCTATTTATTTTTAACTGCTGGAGGGACATCAACTTTTCCACTCCCCTTATCTACTCTAACCTCGCCCCCTCTGAAGTACAGCCCTCCACTCACTCTGCAGCAACCCTGACATTATCTTCAAACCCGCCGACAAGGGAGGTGCTCTGGTGGTCTTGCAAGCTGACCTATGAGGCCAGACGACAACTCTCAGACACCTTCTCCTACTTATCCTTGGACCATGACCCCATTGACGAGCACCAGGCCTTAATCTCAAACACCATTACTGATTTCATCACTTCTGGCTGACTGCCTTCCACAGCGTCCATCCAACCTTATCGTTTCCCAGCCCCGCACAGCCAGGTTTTACCTTCTCCCCAAAGTCCACAAACACAACTGCCCTGGCAGACCCATTGTTTCTGCCTGCTCCTGTCCCACTGAAATGATTTCCACGTACCCCAACTCCATCCTATCTCCCCTGGTCCAATTTCTCCCGAACTATGTCCAAGCTACCTCACACGCCCTTCGTCTCTTCAATGACATCCGTTTTCCAGGCCCCCACTCCATCATCTTTACTATGGATATTGTCACTCTGCACCTTCATCCCCCACACTCTCTGGAGGAGACGTTTCTGGACACTTAATTAGTTTGAAGAAAGGCTCTGACCTGAAACGTCACCCATCCATGTCCTAGAGAGAGAGAGAGAGAGAGAGAGAGAGAGAGAGAGAGAGAGAGAGAGAGAGAGAGAGAGAGATGCTGCCTGACTCACTGTTACTCCTGCACTTTGTGTCTTTTCTTGTAAACTTCCATCTACCGTTAGTTGCATCTGCAATGAACCTTCACCAGTTTGTTAACTCATACAGTTATCATATTAAGCAGCCTTGAATTTAGGTGAATGAGAGATGATCATGTGTGCAATGTTTATTAGGGGTTGTAAGGTTTAGATGTAGAAATTATGTTTCCTAGGCTGGAGTGTCTGGAACTGTGGGTTTTAGCTTCAAAATAAGTTTTGGCTCTTTCACACTAAGATGGAATGAAACTCAGTCTCTAAAGTCTGAAGATGAAGATGAAGATAGAATGACAATAGACAGTAGGTGCAGGAGTAGGCCATTCGGCCCTTCAAGCCAACACCGCCATTCAATGTGATCATGGCTGATCATCCCCAATCTGTACCCCGTTCCTGCCTTCCCCCCATATCCGCTATCTTAAAGAGCCCTGTCTAGCTCATGAAACCCAGACTCTAAAGTCTGAAGATGAAGTTGAAGATGGAATGAAACGCAGACTCTAAAGAACATCCTAATACAGAAAAATTAATATCTTATATATACAATATCTTATTAGACAGTGACATTCCCTCGACGGACTTACACAGACAAACATGGGAAAAAGAATTAAATCAAGTAATAACGAAAGAAACTTGGGAAGAAAGTTTGCAACACATACATCAGTGTTCACTAAACGCCAGACATTCTCTAATACAATTTAAAGTAATACATAGGTTACATTATTCAAAAACAAAACTACATAAAATTTTTCAACATATCTCACCTATATGTGATAAATGTCAACATTTAGAAGCTACATTATCTCATATGTTTGCAAACTGTATAAAAATTAAAAAATTCTGGGTAAATATTTTTAGTATAATATCTAAAGTAACCAGCACACAATTGGACCCAGATCCAAAATTAATAATACTCGGAATATTAGAATTAAATCAAACACTTAGAACAACACAAAGAAACTTTATTGATTATAGTTTAATAACAGGAAAAAAATTAATTCTAAAATTTTGGAAAGGCCCTACGGCCCCCACAATCAAAATGTGGATTATAGAAATGACGGAGACCTTAAACGTGGAAAGAATCAGATTTTCCCTGTTGGACAAACAGGAATTATTCGTTGGAACATGGTCTCCTTTTATTGATTACTTAAAGGGTCAGAATGGTTCAGCACAGGAACCTGACTAGCACGCGGGCTAAAGAATGGATGAAATACTATACTCTGAAATGTACGAATATATCTCGAATGAAGTCTTTTTTGTTTTAATAAATTTTTTCATTCTTCTTTAACTACCTTTTTTCCTTTTTTTTTTTTTTTGTTTTTTGTTTTTTTTGTTTTGTTTTTCTTCTCTATCTTTTCTTTCTTTACTTCATCTATCTCTTTAGTTCTATCTAGTTTAAAAAAAAAAAGGCAAAAAGTATTGGAGACAATGTAATAATAATTGACAATATTATCAATTTAAAAATGTAAGACTGTAATGATGTAATTTGGTTATGTACCTATCTCCAATAAAAAATATTTTCAAAAAAAAAAAAAAAAGAATGTTTGGAATTCTCTCAAGAATGCTGTGGAGACTCAGTCAATGAGTTTGTTCGAAAGAAAGAATGATCCCGGGAACGTCAGGGTCTGAGAGGAGATGGAAATTTATAAAATTACATGAGGCCTAGATAGGATAGAACAAGGGTTCCCAAACTGGGGGTACAGTTACTCCCAGGGGGTGAATTTGTTGATTCTAGATTTGTACATATTTTTTCTCATTGACTGACTGTGTTTGGTTCTGGTATATCGGTATCTGTTCATCATTAGTTGTTCATAAATAAGTGAAATAACGTTGTTATGTGCTATTAAAGTTGCCTGGGGAAACGGGGCGAAAAAGGTTGGGAACCCCTGGGATCGAACCACAAACCTGGAAATGTCAAAGACTAGTGGGCATAGCTTTGAGGTTTGAGGGAGAAAGTTTAGAGGCAAAAGCAGGGTGGTGGGTGCCTGGAAGATGCTGCTGTGGCTGATAGTGGCACTAAAGTGGCGTTTAGATAGACACAAGAGTGTGTAGGGAATGGGGAATATGTATTATAGGCAGGCAAAAATGATCAGTTTAATTTGACATCATTGTCAGCACAAATATCGTGGGCTGAAGGGGTGTTGCTGTGCTGGTTGTTCTAAGTTCTATGCTCCTTGACTGGTCTAATCAATAGCTGTCTCTGATGACATAGGTGTGTTTGGGTGATTTCAATTGACACATTTTGCTTGTAATATCAACCACAGATTAGTGGCTCTGTGATGTCAATATAGGACACAATAGATTGTGGATGCGAGGAACTGCAAATGCTGGTTTACAAAAAAAGACACAAAGTGCTGGAGAATCCTAGCGGGTCAGGCAACATCTCTGGAAAACATTGATAGGCGACTTTTCAGGACGGGGCCTTTCTTCAGTCTTTCTTTAAGAACCCATTATAAACATGTTGAAGACTGGTGATAGCTATATGGCAATGGTTCCAATTGACTGTGATTTCCATCAATGTCATTTTGTTTCAGTAATTCAAATCCTTCCCTGGATGTGCATTCATTAATTCATGCTTGTTCAGAATGATGGTCAGTGAACATGATTTGCTTCTACACTTTTGGCTCAACCGGTCAAATTCTAGCAGGGTTTATTGCTGAAAATGGCAGTCTTGAGAAGGTTCATGGTTTGTGAATTATTCGCTGAGAGTCATAGCAGGGAGGCAGCAAAAACATGTGACCCTGTAAAGCATCCATTACTGCACTAGAACTTCCTAATATAATGCTTGAGTAACTCAGCCGGAGAGGCAGCATCCCTGGATAGAAGGAATGGGTGACTTTTCGAGCCAAGCCCCTCTTCAGACTTCTTGAAGTATTTACAGTTGGTCCCGTGAAGTATAGCCACAAGTGAAATATGTGAGGATGGGTTGTCAGGGGTTACGGGAGGAGGCAGGAGAATGGATTGAAGAGGGAGAGATAAATCAGCCATGATTGGATGGCGGAGTAGACGATGGGCAGAATGGCCTAATCCTACCCCTATTACTTATGACATTATGACCTTTCGATAACTAGACTCCAATCACTAACCAGCTTGAAGATCCCTGGAGTTGGTTCTGATCCTCAGTGCTGCCCCCTGCTGACAAGCTTCCCACCATAACCACATCTCGGCCATATATGCTGCTGCACCCGCTGAGTTTCCCCAGCAATTTTGTGTACCTTCAAGTGAACAATAGTTTTTTTGTGAATGATGTGGCATCGATGTGGTCCAGCCCTCTAGAGCTTCCACGTAAAATCACTTTGCCTCCCCGCCTGTACATTTCAGAAAAAAGTGAACATCTCTTTGAAGAAGCTGTAAATCATACTTTCTGATCGTTCCCTTCCTGGATCAGCTTCCATTCCTCATGTTGAGAATTACCAAGGGTTACTCCTCTAAAGAAGGATCTCAACCCAAAACGTCACCCATTCTTTTTCTCCAGAGGTGCTGTCTGACCCGCTGAATTACTCCAGCTGTTTGTGTCTATCCTCTTTGTCAATGATACCATGTGAATTCAAATTGTTATTGGGCTATCCCCTTCTATGCCAGAGGGAAGAAGACAAAAAAATAATAGAAACGTATGGTGTATAAGAGGTCACTGAACACTTTCATTACTGACAAAGCTGCTTGACATATATAATCGGCAAGAAGTTATAATGGTGCTGGAACCAGGATGGACAATTCTGAAGGGTTTTCTTCTAATTGGTTTGAGGGTTTCGAAGGGAACTGAAGTGTACTGAATTTAGAAATCTATAATTGCACAGTTCCAGCGATTTTACTGCTGGGAGTTTGAAAGGTATTTCTGTTTCAAATGCGATCTGACAGGCCGTTTCTAATAATAAGTGGCGCAGCCTAAAATAACATCAGCTTGTCCTGGAGCTTTGCAAATCTCTTGGGGACTTCGGCAATAAACGAAGAGCTAAAAATAGCAGCACACACACTCCACACACTGTAGTCCCATCAATAACACTGACAGGGCTGGCTTCTGTACAATTGCTTCAAGAGCGTGCAAGGGGGAAAAAACGATTTGCAGATTCCGGTAATTACCTCCCAAGTGATATACTGCCGTGCAAAAAATGAGAGGGATGCCTTTAATAATTCAGTGAAACCCTTCACTGGTTTTAAAGTGTCAGAAGGAGTCATGACTGCGCATAAATTGAAGACTGCTTGTTCACAAAGATGGTCCTCAAAGTGTTTTTTTTCTTAGCTTCAGGCTTGTACTCCAGAACTCCAGAAGGGATTGCTGCAGCTAAAAATAGCAGTGAGCAGTCTAAATATATTCAAGATTTATGAATTATTCACCGTGCTTCTTTATAAATACATTGCAGGCTGTAATAAGTACCCTCGATATAGCTTCCTTACGACTGCCTGAAATTCAACGAACTACATTCCTGGCAGAAATCCCTGAATGACTTAATATTTCCAGAAAATTATCATCATTGGAAGCTATGCTGTCTTTAATATTTGGGATTAAAAGGTAATATTATTCAACCCTTCACATGATGCAATTCAACCCTGCAAGTGAAGGTTGGCTGGTATCACATGTGGAACAATACATTGACATCTCACAAAGCATTATCCAGTTAAACACAGCTGAAGATGGCTGTGTTTCTTTATTTGTTGGACAGATTATTAATTTTGTGATTCTAGAAATTCGATCACCTGCCAACTGGTTTACAGATATGAGAAAGGAGCCTACAGATCTAAATAGAGCAATAGAGTGCATGCCGATGACAGACGCAAAAATCTCAGTGGGACAGGCAGCAGTAACTCAGCGGGACAGGCAACAGCTCTGGAGAGAAGGAATGGGTGACGTTTCGGGTCTAGACCCTTCTTCAGACTGGTTAGGGGAAAGGGAAATGAGAGATATAGACGGTGATGTGGAGAGATAAAGAACAATGAATGAAAGATATGCAAAAAAGTAACGATGATAAAGGAAACAGGCCATTGTTAGCTGTTTGTAGGTTGAAAATGAGATGCTGTTCTTCCAATTTGCATTTAGCCTCATTCTGACAATGGAGGAGACCGAGGACAGAAAGGTCTGTGTAGGAATGGGAAGGAGAATTCAAGTGTTTAGCAACCGGGAGATCAGGTTGGTTCAGGCGGGCTGAGCGAAGGTGTTCCGTGAAACAATCACCCAGTCTACGTTTGGTCACGACGATGTATAAGAGTCCACATCTTGAACAATGGATACAGTAGATGAGGTTGGAGGAGGTGTAAGTGAACCTCTGCCTAACCTGAAAGGTCTGTCGGGGTCCCTGGACATAGTTGAGGGAGGAGGTGTAGCGACAGGTGTTGCCACTTCTGCAGTTGCTGGGGAAGGTATCTGGGGAGAGGGTGGTTTGAGTGGGAAGGGATGAGTTAACCAGGTAGTTCTCTCTGATCTGCTCTTCAGAGACTGCTGCTTTTGGCTGAAAAATGCAATATTTCACAACTTCTGGGCCTGAACAAATCAATAGGTTTAACAAACCAAATTAATGAGCCCTAAAAAATGCTATTTATTTCAAGAGGGCTTGTATAAAAAACAGGGATGTAATGCTGAGGCTCTATAAGGCGCTGGTCAGGCCGCATTTGGAATATTGTGAGAAATTTTAGGCACCATAGCTGAGGAAGGATGTGTTGGTTCTGGACAGGGTCCAGAGGAGGTTTACAAGAATGATCCCAGGAATGAGTGGGTTAACATATGATGAGCGTTTGACGGCACTGGGCCTGTACTCACTGGAGTTTAGAACGATGAGGGGACACCTCATTGAAACTTACAGAATAGTGAAAGGCTTGGATAGAGTGGATGTGGAGAGGATGTTTCCACTAGTGGGAGAGTCTAGGAGCAGAGGTCACAGCCTCAGAATTAAAGGAGGATGAGTATGAATTTCTTTAGTCAGAGAGTGGTGAATCTGTGGAACTCCTTGCCACAGAAGGCTGTGGAGGCCAAGTCAATGGATATTTTTAAAGCAGAGATAGTACAGGTTCTTGATTAGTGCGGGTGTCAAGGGTTATCGGGAGAAGGTAGGAGAATGGGGTTAGGAGGGAGAGATCTAGATCAGCCATGATTGAATGGCGGAGTAGACTTGATGGGCCGATTTGCTTAAATCTGCTCCTATCACTTATTTTCTGTTCTACGTAGTTATCAGGAAGGTCACAAGGGCAATGCAGAGGAAGACCTCTCCTGGACAAACAACAGTGTAAATGTGCACCAGCCTTTGTCCATTCACAAGCTTTGCCTCTGTGTAAAGTTTCCCATAGAACCTCCCAACCTATGACCTTCACCACCAAGAGAACCAAGGGAACAGCGATGCAGGGATTCTCCCCTCTACACCGGGGACCTGGGGTGGAGGCTACTTCACCGAGGTGTTCCCTGCAACCTGTTTCTCTCGCGGTTCACAGACTCGCCAACCGCCTGCCACTGTTGCGGGCTGGAAGAGGCTGTGCACCACGTGTTTATGGAATGCGCGAGGCTGCAGCCACTGTTACATTATCTAAACGGGCTGCCCCTTGCCTTCTGGTTGCACTTCTCACCCACCATCCTCATCTTTGGACACCCTGTGTGTAGGGGAGAGGGTAGGGCCGAGGATGTCCTGGTTGGGCTGCTCCTGGGCCTGACCAAGCGAGTCACGACGCCAGGCGGAAGGGGGCTCTGCCCGAGCCGGCTGCCTGCCCCTTTTCCGGGGTTACATCCGTGCCCGGGTGGTGTTAGAGAGGGACTACACCCTGTCCACGGGCACCCTGGGGGATTTCTGGGACCGCTGGGCACCGCGGGGGGTTGAATGCATCCTCGACAAGGATTGTAACATAGTTGTATAATAGTTTATTGTTTGTCGTGTACTATGGTGGTGGGGTCTGACATGTTTTTTACTGTGCTGTTTATATTATGTAGTATTTGAATAAATATTTTTGATTTAAATAAAAGAGAACCAAGGGATAGGGAATAACAGACATGGGGAACAGCGCCACCTGCAGGTTCTCCTTCATGTAGCACACCAGGTTCAGTTTAGTTTATTGTCACGTGTACTGAGGTACAGTGAACAGCTTTTGTTGCGTGCTATCCAATCAGCAGAAAGACAATACATGATTACAATTGATCCATTTACATTGTACAGATCCATGATAAAGGATAAGGGAATAACGTACCTGATTTGGAAATATGTTACCATTCCTACATTGTCAATGGGTGTAAATCCTGCACCTCCTTGTCCAGCAGACCTCATGGAGCACCTTCCCCAGAAGTGGCTCCAGAAGGTGGCCCCAGCAACAAATTCACAGGACAAATGTGGATTGTCAATTACATAGAAACATAGAAACATAGGGAATAGGAGCAGGAGTAGGCCATTCGGCCCTTCGAGCCAGCACCGCCATTCAATATGATCATGGCTGATCCTTACCAACTGCTAGCCTTACCAACATTGCCCTCATCTGGAAGGCAGATTATTATCTAAATGGTGTCAAGTTGGGAAAAGGGGGAAGTACAACAGGATCTGGGGGTTCTCGTTCATCAGTCAATGAAAGTAAGCATGCAGGTACAGCAGGCAGTGAAGAAAGCGAATGGCATGTTGGCCTTTAGAACAAGAGGAGTTGAGTATAGGAGCAAAGAGGTCCTTCTGCAGTTGTACAGGGCCCTAGTGAGACCACACCTGGGGTATTGTGTGCAGTTTTGGTCCCCTAATTTGAGGAAGGACATTCTTGCTATTGAGGGAGTGCTGTGTAGGTTTGCAAGTTTAATTCCCGGGATGGCGGCACTGTCATATGCTGAGGGAATGGAGAGGCTGTGCTTGTATACTCTGGAGTTTAGAAAGATGAGAGGGGATCTTATTGAAACATATAAGATTATTAAGGGTTTGGACAAGCTAGAGGCAGGAAACATGTTCCCGATGTTGGGGGAGTCCGGAACCAGGGGCCACAGTTTAAGAATAAGGGGTAAGCCATTTAGAACTCAGATGAGGAAACACTATTTCACACAGAGAGTTGTGAGTCTGTGGAATTCTCTGGATACTTTAAAGAGAGAGCTAGATAGGGCTCTTAAAGATAGCGGAGTCAGGGGATATGGAGGGAAGGCAGGAACGGGGTACTGATTTGGGATAATCAGCCATGAATGGCAGTGAATGGCAGTGCTGGCTCGAAGGGCCGAATGGCCTACTCCTGCACCTCTTGTCTATTGTCTATTGTTATACTGTATTCACTTGAATTTAGAAGGATGAGAGGATATCGAGAGAATGAATGAATGAATAAGTTCATTGGCCAAGTATGTACACATACAAGGAATGTGCCTTGGTGCTCCGCTCGCAACACCACATACAGTAAACAATTAAGAATAAAACATAAAACATTAAAACATTAAGAATAAAACATTATAGTTTAAACATGTGAATTAAATAAAATACCAGAGCAAAAGGAGACAACAGAATTTTGGTTATTGAGCAGAGCTACTGCTCTTGGGGGCAAAAGCTGTTTTTATGTCTGGCTGTGGCGGCTTTGACAGTCCGGATTTGCATTCCAGAGGGAAGTGATTCAAAGAGTTTGTGGCCAGGGTGAGAGTGGTCAGAGATGATCTTTCCCGCTCACTTCCTGGCCGTTGCAATGTCCGCACCGACTAGTGATCCCCACACATTAACATTATCCTACACCCACTAGGGACAATTTACACTTATACCAATTAATCTACAAGCTTGTACGTTTTATAGAAACACAAATAAAATTATTAAGGGATTGGACAGGCAGGATGCAGCAAAAATGTTCCCCATGTTGGAGGAGTCCAGAACCAGGGGTCACAGTTTAAGAAAAACAGTCGGCCATTTAGGACTGAGATTACGAAAAACATTTTCACCCAGAGAGTTGTGAATCTGTGGAATTCTCTGTCACAGAAGGCAGTAGAAACCATTTCACTGGATTATTCAAGAGAGAGTTAGATATAGCTTAGTTTAGTTTAGTTTAGTTTAGAGATATAACACGTAAACAGGCCCTTCGGCCCATCGATCCGCGCTGACCAGTGACATTAACACTATTCTACACCCACTGCGGACAATTTACTCTTATACAAGCCAATTAACCTATTAACCTGTAGTTCTTTGGAGTGTGGGAGGAAACCGATGATCTCAGAGAAAAACTGAGATATTTGTAATAGGTTATAGGGAGAACGCACAAACTCCGTACAGACAGCACCCGTAGTCGGGATCGAACCCGGGTCGCCGGTGCTGCATTCGCTGTAGGGCAGCAACTCTACCGCAGCGTCACCGTGACTCCCCGTTAGCTCTTCGTGCTGACGGAATTAAAGGATATGGGGGGAAAGCAGGAACGGGGTACTGATTCTGGATGATCAACCATGATCATACTGGCTCGAATGGGCCGAATGGCCTACTCCTGTACCTATTTTCTATGTTTCTATGTTATTCTTATACCCAAATTGGAAGTTTAGCTTTGTACATAACAGAATAATGTATGTTCTGAATCTCCCCACATCATTATAAATGATTTGCGATCCCCAAATACACGTGTTACATTTCTTCCCATCTCCTTAAAAACTGTTTACTTGGTTACAAAGTTGATTTCTTTCAGATAGGAACAATGAGCCAGGTATGTGAGTGCAGCTGGCCTTAAATAAACACATGTCACACCAAATACCAGTGAGCATGCAATCAGTACGGCCGCTTCATGATAGGTCAGACTGAGCGATGCACACTCATACTGTGCTTCTAGGTCAGTGATCACTGAGGAAATTGATATTAGACACACAAAGTGAAGGAGGTAGAAAATGACCAACATTATCCTCCTCATGTCCCCCAATCAACCAGAGAGCAATTGACCTAAGTGCTCTTGACATGAACAATTCCCCACAACCCCACCCTTATCACTATCATTTTGGCTGCCACTGTCTAATTTGGCCAAATGGCCTCCTCCAGCACCTATTTTCTATCTTCCTCTGCTTCTTTCCTTGCCTTCAGCCTGGTAGATCATGCTTTACTAAATATTTTGACATCCATATCAAGTCAAAGAATAATCCCTCCAATAATTTGAAGATAGACACAAAAAAATGGAGTAACTCAGCGGGTCAGACAGCATCTCTGGAGAAAAGGAATAGGTGACGTTTCAGGTCGAGTCTGAACAAGGGTCTTGACCCGAAACGTCATCTATACCTTTTCTCCAGCGATGCTGCCTGATTTATTGAGTTACTCCAGCTTTTTCGGTCTATCTTCAGTTTAATCCAGTTTTATGCAGTTCCTTCCTACACATTTATTTTTCCATTTCTGTATAACACTTAACTCTTATGTTTGTCAAAATGAGCTAATTTCCCCATGGCAATGTTCCTTCAAGGGGTACCCTGAGAGTGGTATCCATACTCAGCTGGAGACCTTGAGACACAGCAGCTCAACTCCTCCACAATGCCTACAATTGACCTCTTGATATTAATAATCAACATCTGATAAATCTGAAGAAGGGTTTCCGCCCAAAATGTTGCCTATTTCCTTCGCTCCATAGATGCTGCTGCACCCGCTGAGTTTCTCCAGCATTTTAGTGTACCGTCTGATAAATCTAAAACGTTGGTGTGTGGCATCTCCGATGAGCTAGACAAATTAAATGCTGTTCCTATCCACATAATTTGTGATGCTCCCCCATTTTTTTCATTTTTTTCATTATTCTCGATCTTCCTCTGGAGCAGTAGACCATCTTGACCAAGAAAGTTGCCATTTCCACAGCCTCTTTGTTACGCCTTGTAAGAACTACAAGGGGCAACTCACTCTCAGTTCCTTCACAAGAGTCCTTAATTGTCAATGTGACGGGAAGAACTGCAGATGCCAGTTTAAAATTGAAGGAAGACACAAAAGTAACTCAGCGGGACAGGCAGCATCTCTGGAGAGAAGGAATAGGTGACGTTCGAGTCGAGACCCTTCTTCAGACCGAAACGTCACCTATTCCTTCTCTCCAGAATTGGGAATGGAACGGGGCAGCACGGTGGCGCAGCGGTAGAGTTGCTGCCTTACAGCGCTCAGAGCATCAGAGACCCGGGTTCGATCCCGACTACGGGTGTTGTCTGTACCGACTTTGTACGTTCACCCCGTCACCTGCGTGGGTTTTCTCTAAGATCTTCGGTTTCCTGCCACGCTCCAAAGACATACAGGTTTGCAATGTAATTAATCGCTGGTCAGTGCAGACATTTTGTTATATGTTTGCGTTATATGGATGGGAAGGGAATGGAGGGTTATGGTCTGAGCGCAGGTATATGGGACTAGGGGAGATTATGTGTTCGGCACGGACTAGAGGGGTCGAGATGGCCTGTTTCCGTGCTGTAATTGTTATATGGTTATATGGTTATATGGACACGGTGGGCTGAAGAGTCTGGTTCAGTGCTGTATCTCTAAGCTCCAAACTCAAAGAAATACCTACTTGCACAGCTTTACAGGCCCATTATTACAATGCACAACAAATAAATATACATAAAAACATAGAAACATAGAAAATAGGTGCAGGAGTAGGCCAGTCCGCCCTTCGAGCCTGCACCGCCATTCAATATGATCATGGCTGATCATCCAACTCAGTATCCTGTACCTGCCTTTTCTCCATATATATATATATATAATGGCATATATAATGGCATCTCCATTAATATATATCGTAAATAGCTGGGGTCCCAGAATTGAGCCTTGCGGTACCCCACTAGTCACTGCCTGCCATTGTGAAAAGGACCCGTTTACTCCTACTCTTTGCTTCCTGTCTGCCAGCCAGTCTCTATCCACATCAATACTGAACCCCCAATACCGTGTGCTTTAAGTTTATATACTAATCTCTTATGTGGGACCTTGTCAAAAGCCTTCTGGAAGTCCAGATGTAACACATCCACAGGTTCTCCCTTATCTACTCTACTAGTTACATCTTGGTTCTTCTTGGTTTCTTGGTCCTCTAAAATATTCCAAATGGAATTTAAACTGGAGGTAGTGGAGGGAGGACAAGTCAGAAAGGGTTATTGGGAAGAAAGAGCTATTTTAAATTAAGTTGCATCTGTTTGGGTAACTATAGTAGGGTGGAGATTATTCCATGGTTTAATAGTGCGGGGGAAGAACGAATTGCTGTACACGTCTGTCTTTGTAGCTGGGATCACAAATTGGATCGAATGCCCTCGTCTGCTCCTAATTGGTTTGGGTTTGGTGTAGGTCTTGTAATCTATGTCGAGGGTTCCACCCCAGAGAATTCAGAAGTTTGGTGACACTCGCTTCTCTCTCATAGGTGTTAGTAACAAATCGAGCTGCCTGTCTTTGGACACGTTCGATGGAAGAAATGTTTTTATTTGTGTATGGGTCCCATGCTGCAACTGCGTAGTCCAAATGAGGTCTAACGAGGGTGAAGTATAGCTTCTCCTTGACAGAAGTTGAACAATGGTGAAAGTTGCGCCTCAGAAAGTTTAGGACACCTGTTGCTTTCACCGTTGCATGATGAGTCTGACCATTCCAACGCAGATCATTCTGCAATTTGATGCCAAGATACTTGGTTTGTTTGGATTCTTCAAGGGTGGCACCAAGTATATTGTAAGATGTTTCGCCTGGATTCCTCTTTCTGGTGACACGCATGGTTTCACATTTGGAAGGGTTGAACTGCATGCCCCATTGTTGTGACCACTCAACCATAGTATCAAGATCCTTTTGGAGAGCATCTTCATCATCAGCTGACTTAATTGGACGGTACAGCAAACAATCATTAGCGAATAGTCTGAAGAAGGGTTTCGGCCCGAAACGTCGCCTATTTCCTTCACTCCATAGATGCTGCTGCACCCGCTGAGTTTCTCCAGCATTTTTGTGTACCCCCAATCATCAGCGAATAGTCTGGTTGTAATTGCGACTTTTTCATGGATGTTATTTATGTAAAGCAAAAATAGATGTGGGCCAAGTACTGTGCCCTGAGGTGTACCACTCAACACTGGATGCCAATTGGAGCTCTTTCCGTTCACACACACACACGTTGAAGACATTTTGTCAGGAAACTGGAAATCCATCGTTTCGTGTTGGAACGAATACCATAGAAGTCAAGCTTCCAAAGCAGTCTCTGGTGTGGGATGACATCAAATGCTTTAAAAAAGTCCAGCACAACTAAATCCGTGATGACGTTACTATCAAGGTGATTGGCCTCCTAAATGCATGTTGGTTGTCAGCAAGAATGATATATTTGCTCATGTGTTGCATCAGATTACTATCAATTAAATGCTCCAGCAATTTGCAGCAAGTACTTGTTAATGAAACAGGACGATAATTCGCTGGGTTGGTGGTTGAACCCTTCTTAAAGAGAGGAGTGATGTTAGCCTTCCTCCAATCCAGCGGAACATCACCTGAGTCAAGCGATTGTTGGAAAATGAACTGCAAAACCTTTAGCCAGTTCTTCGGCTGCGATCTTGAGGGCTTGATTCTGTATCTGATCTGGTCCAATTGCTTTTGTGGTATTTATGTTGAGCAATAACTTCTTGACACCTTCAACCTCCATTTTAATAGCAGGCATATCAGCATACGGGCTGGGCGGTAGGACTGGAAATGATGAAGGCTCCACATCTTCCCGGGTGAAAACGTGTTGAAATTGGTTTGCAAGAGCTTCTGCTTTCGCCTGGTCCCAAGTGATCAGACAGTTGTTCACTTTAAGCATCTGGACACCAGTGTTGTCTGTCCGTCTGGATTTCACATATCTCCAAAAAGCCTTGGGTTGCTCTCCCCCAAGAATAGAAGAAACATGTTGTCTATGAGCACTCCTAATTGCACGATCAACTTGCTTTCGTACTCTAGTAAAATTGTCCCAGTCCAGTTTTGTACCCCTTTCTTGGCACGGATATAAAACTTATCTTTCTTACTGCATAGACGTTTCAGTTTTGCCGAAAACGAAGGAGGACGCATACGGCCCTTAATGAGTTTTTGAGGAACATAATTTGTGACAATATTATTTAAGGAGTTTCTCAGCCACACCCAGTTGTCTTTTACGGATCTTTTATCTGGTTGCAGGTTGAAGAAATCTTTTCCCAGTTTTTTTGCTAAGACTTTAAATTCCTCGCTGTTCACTTTTTTCCAGAGGGAAATTTTACGCTGTGGTTTTGAAGGAACATTAAGCTTTAAGTGCAGTTTTGCTTGGATAATATAATGATCGCTAATTTCAGCACACGATGAAACTTCCAATATTAAATCTGGGTGTGAAGTGAACAATAAATCTAAAGTATTTTCGGTGCCACTTGTCTCATCACGCCTGGTAGGGAAAGTGACTTTTTGGGACAGGTGATTTTCCAGAGTAAGGTCAGCTAGGGCTTCCTGGAGAGCCCCTTTTGGTTCACTTTGTATGCCGTCAGACCAATCTACACCCGGGACATTGAAATCGCCCCCCAGGATGATAAGTGGAGAGCGTGACGAGGCGTTAATTTTGGAGATGTTTGATCCAAGATCTAAAAGAGGCTCTGTTTTCATGTCAGGTGGTCGGTAAAAGCTTCCGATCTGTAACGACTGACCCTCAAATGTAGCTTGACACCAGATTTGCTCAGAGTCGCTGTTTAAGTCTGTTCTTTCAAAACATGGAATGGTATTGTTAACTCCATGCGTGTTTCTGTCCTGTCTAAAAATTTGGAGGTGAGGAGGGAAAATCTCAGCAGATTTGATTGATGGGTCCAGCCAAGATTCAGACCCGATAAGGATATCAGGGTTTTCAGTTTCAATAAATGAATGGATCACAGCACATTTTCCTCTTATACTGCGGCAATTTATAACATCGATTTTGATCCCATGTTCATTGCTGACATCATAGCGATCAATATCTTTGTTGGTATCGAACCTCCTTTTGAGCATCACCATTACACGCATTTCTTTGTCCATTAACATGTTGACGGGTGTGATAATTGGTGTAGGGGGAGGATGGAGGATTGTCATCATCAGGGGTATTACATTTACCATCTTTCCCAACAATGCTCCAGTCATCCTTTGGCTTCGCACATTTCAGCAGAGGGTTTTTTTCTGCTTTGGATGTTGGTGTTGCTTTGGATGTCGTTCCACAAGGCCACCCAGAAGCAGTTTTTTAAAGTGTTATTTTCGGTAAGTGACTAGCACAAATTGGGCTGGATGATCTTAAATTCTCATGATTCCATATGTTCCATCAGGGTCATCACTCAGAGATGTGAGACTTTCAAATGAATTGCTCAAGTTGAGCATACTTGTAAGGTCGCTTGACGAGTCAAAAAATGAGCTAGCAAGGTTGATGACATTGCACAATGGGCATAACCAGATGGCATTTGGATATTTGGAGTGAAAACCAAAAGTGTCGTTGGAGCAGTTCAAGTGAAACCAACTTGTGCACATCGAGCACTGAATGCCAGAATCTTTAACACCAAATGAGCACAAACCACACGGGTATTTTGGTTTACGTCCACGGTGCTGACCCGTTTGGGCCAGGGTTGAGGTTGATGTCCCCAGCCAGTAAATTGACAATAATGAACAATGGTAGGTGACCTCTAGGGTAGCCTAGAAAGGGGGTAGCTGAGTGTTTCGACCCATTTCCACTAAACGTATTTACGTACGTCTTCTGGACATTAATTTTTGACGGACCAGAGTCACATTCATGGAAAATCCTCAATCCAAGTTGGGAGAAGGCAATCAACAGAACCAAATACAACACTGGTGTTGATGTGTTTCGTATTCTTCCGGATCTAAGTACTAATTCAATCTTCAATTTTAGAAATCCAATATGGCACGAGCGAGGTTACAGTATTCTGTGGTATATATTGCAATTGGGCCGGGTGGCAGTAAAATCTTCAAGGTTAAAAACAGTTAAAAGTAGTAAGTTTCCAGCGAAGATCACAAAATTGGTCTCGTCTGGTAGCAGGAAATGCACGATGACAGGATAAAATGCAGCTATACTAGTTTAAAAGAAAGTCACAATAAAATTGGTCTCAGTTGGTAGCACAGAGATTTCCTTGCGCGATAAAAGATTTAAAAAGATTAAAAATCCCACTTTACTAGTTTAAAAAAAGAAGGGAAAATCGCGATAAATGATAAAACTAAATAGGACATGGGAGGGAATAATAAACATCCTCCCTTGATGCTGTTAAAAGTTGTCACGTCGTCCCTGTATAACGGCCAAGGTCGGGGCAGCCCGTGGACAGCGACAGTCAGTGCGGGCCCTGTCGTGGCCGAAGTGAACGGGTGGTCGGTGAAAGTAAGTTGCCGTCGTCGGGCCTTAGTTTACTGCCGCCGTTGTTTTTGACCGGCGGGGGCTGCTGCGTTTGCGGTGCGGTTGGGGCTGCGCTCCAGTACCTCGTAGTAAGCCACCAGTCCTTGTTCGCGGGTGAAGAGTCCCACTTGACCGGCTCCCGTCACTGGAGCCCCCACGCCGTCGGTGAAAGTAAGTTGCCGTCGTCGGGCCTTACATCCTCGAAAATTTCTATAAGATTCGTCAGACATGATTTACCTTTCATAAATCCAGGCTGACTTTGTCCAATGAATTCACCACTTTCCAAATGTGCTGCTATCCCATCTTTAATAACTGACTCTAGCATTTTCTCCACTACCGATGTTAGACTAACTGGCCTGCAATTCCCCGTTTTCTCTCTCCCTCCCTTTTTAAAAAGTGGGGTTACATTAGCTACCCTCCAATCCTCAGGAACTACTCCAGAATCTAAAGAGTTTTGAAAAATTAACACTAATGCATCCACTATTTCTGGGGCTACTTCCTTAAATACTCTGGGATGCAACCTATCAGGCCCTGGGGATTTATCGGCCTCTAATCCATTTAGTTTACCCAACACCACTTCCCGGCTAACCTGGATTTCACTCAGTTCCTTCATCTCACTTGACCCCCGGTCCCCTGCTATTTCTGGCAGATTATTTAAGTCTTCCTTAGTGAAGACAGAACCAAAGTAGTTATTTAATTGGTCTGCCATGTCCTTGTTCCCCATGATCAATTCGCCTGTTTCTGACTGCAAGGGACCTACATTTGTTTTAACCATATAATAACCATATAACCATATAACAATTACAGCACGGAAACAGGCCATCACGGCTCTTCTAGTCCGTGCCGAACACGTATTCTCCCCTAGTCCCATCTACCTGCACTCAGACCATAACCCTCCATTCTTTTCCCATCCATATAACTATCCAATTTATTTTAAATTAAAATCGAACCTGCCTCCACCACCTCCACTGGAAGCTCATTCCACACAGCTACCACTCTCTGAGTAAAGAAAATTCCCCTCATGTTACCCCTAAACTTCTGTCCCTTAATTCTCAAGTCATGTCCTCTTGTTTGAATCTTCCCTACTCTCAGTGGGAAAAGCTTATCCACGTCAATTCTGCTATCCCTCTCATCATTTTAAAGACCTCTGTCAAGTCCCCCCTTAACCTTCTGTGCTCCAAAGAATAAAGACCTAACTTGTTCAACCTTTCTCTGTAACTTAGTTGCTGAAACCCAGGTAACATTCTAGTAAATCTCCTCTGTACTCGCTCTATTTTGTTGACATCCTTCCTATAATTAGGCGACCAAAATTGTACACCATACTCCAGAATTGGCCTCACCAATGCCTTGTACAATTTTAACATTACATCCCAACTTCTATACTCAATGCTCTGATTTATAAAGGCCAGCACCAAAAGCTTTCTTTGCCACCCTGTCTACATGAGATTCCACCTTCAGGGAACTGTGCACAGTTATTCCTAGATCCCTCTGTTCAACTGCATTCCTCAATTCACTACCATTTACCATGAATGTCCTATTTTGATTTGTCCTGCCAAGATGTAGCACCTCACACTTATCAGCATTAAACTCCATCTGCCATCTTTCAGCCCACTCTTCCAAATGGCCTGAATCTCTCTGTAGACTTTGAAAATCTACTTCATTATCCACAACACCACCTATCTTAGTATCATCTACATATTTACTAATCCAATTTACCACACCATCATCCAGATCATTGATGTATATGACAAACAACAATGGACCCAACACAGATCCCTGTGGCACCCCACTAGTCACTGGCCTCCAACCTGACAAACAGCCATCCACCATTACTCTCTGGCATCTCCTATTCAGCCACTGTTGAATCCATCTTGCTACTCCACCAATAATAATTTTAACTAATCTTTTTCTCTTCACATATCTATAAAAACTTTTGCAGTCACTTTTTATGTTCCCTGCCAGTTTTCTTTCATAATCTATTTCCCCTTTCCTAATGAAGCACTTTCTCCTCCTCTGCTGGACTCTGAATTTCTCCCAGTCCCCTGGTAGGCTGCTTTTTCTGGCTAATTTGTATGCTTCATCTTTTGTTTTGAAACTATCCCTGATTTCCCTTGTTATCCACGGATGTCCTACCTTCCCAGATTTATTATTTTGCCAAACTGGGATGAAAATTTGTTGTAGTTCATCCATGCAGTCTTTAAATGCCTTCCATTACAGATCCACCGTCAACCCTTTAAGAATCTTGGTTCTTGGTTTCTTGGTCCTCCAAAATATTCCAAATGGAATTTCAACTGGAGGTGGTGGAGGGAGGACTTAAGCCAGAAAGGGTTATTGAGAAGAAAGAGCTACTTTAAATTTAGTTGCATCTGGTTGGGTAACTATAGTAGGGTGGAGATTACTCCATGCTTTAATTGTGCGGGGGAAGAACAAATTGCTGTACACATCTGTCTTTGTAGCTGGGTCACAAATTGGATTGAATGCCCTCGTCTGCTCCTAATTGGTTTAGGTTTGGTGTAGGTCTTGTAATCTATGTCGAGCTGACCATTTAACAGTTTGTAAAAACAGGTCAAACGGTGAGCTTCACGTCTGTCTTGGAGAGTGTTCCACCCCAGAGAATTCAGAAGTTTGGTGACAATCGCTTCTCTCTCATAGGTGTTAGTAACAAATCGAACTGCCTGTCTTTGGACACTTTCAGTAATCAGTAATCAAAAGTAGAATAAATGAATTATCAGTGATACTGGGTAACTAGACAATAGTGGTATAAAACCCAAGTATTTAGCACAGCCTAAAACAAAGCCCATTAATAGATTGTTGCTGAGCTAGGATTGTGATGAGGATTGTGCAATGTGCTTCAAGAACACATGGTTGATGAGAAGAAGCTCTTCTTGAACCTGGGGGTGATGGTTCACAGGATCTTCTACCTTCGACCTTCCTCCCAATGGTACCAGTGAGATGGCCAGGGGCTGTGGCCCTTTGATGTTATTAGCCATCTTTTTGAGGCAGTGGCTACTATAGATGGTTTGGAAGTCACTACCAGGCAATGGCAGGTATAGTCATTGTGGCTATCCCTCAAGGTCGAGCATGATGGTGTACATTCTGTTGTTTTTTTGGACTCTCAGGTGGCTTGTGATTCACCACTTGTGTGCCGGTTCTTAACTAGGAGCTTCCAGCCATCACATGGCCTGCTCCCGTCGCCCTTCCACAATCGCCGAAAGTCTTGAGAAGTTTTGTGCTGCTCACAGTACGAAGACGCCTGTGCGTGTGTTTGTTTAACGTGTACTTGATGTTGCACTCCAAGAAGCACACAGTCCTTCACAAATCTATCAACTTATTCCAAAGGCAAGGGAACCAAGACGATTGTAGCTGGTAGATCTGTTGCAGCCTTCATCCGCCTTCACAGCCGTTGAGATCAAGATAACTGTGTCCACCTGGTCCGCCGTTGAGATCTTGTATGTGTCGTGACTGACCAGGCATTGTCGACCATTTTCTGCAACCTTCTTTGTGTCTAGGCATTTGAGTTATTGAACAATGATGCAATCAGTCAGTTTGCTCTCTACTATACAAATAAAATCCTTCCTTGCAAACAAAATTTACCCACGGATTATTCAAATCAAAAACTGCATTGATTCAACATTAAGAAGCGCAATATTTATAGTCATACAGTGTGGAAACAGGCCCTTCGGCCCAACTTGCCCACACCAGCCAACATGTCCCAGCTACACTAGTCCCACCAGCCTGCACTTGGTCCATATCCCTCCAAACCTGTCCTATCAATTTACCTGTGTATCATGTTCAATATTAACAATATTTGTGCTAATTGTAGTAAAGAGTTTGGAACCAGGGCCGGATTTAGATGAAGAGAGGCCCTAAGCTATTTCACATGTGAGGCCCCTCTAGATCTTGAGGCCCTAAGCTTAAGCTTGTGAAACTTATATGTAGATCCGGCCCTGTTTGGCACATTTATGCAAAGTTTAATATTTTTCTGCTTTAATTACATTTGTGGGAATAAAATGTGGCCCTTTTTCTGTGATGAATGCTGGCTGAGGCTAATACTGTGCCCTATTATTGAGAGAGAGAGAGAGTGCCTAACCATACAATGCCTGAACTTCCTGAATCCCTGATGTTGATACTGAATGCTCAAAATGGAAACATATTTCATCCTAACCACACTAATATCTCACTTTGATGTGCATAGTCCCTGCAGTGTGCCGAGCGTTTGTGAAGTAGCTCATATAAATTGCCTTTGCTTCGGTAAACCTGTTTTATCAACCCAAAGTCTGAGGCAACAGATTGCTGAACAGGAGTAAACAGGATGATAAGGAACTTGATGAGATGGGTGCAAGTGAGACCCTGCATTAGATCAAACACAAGAGGGAAGGAGAAGCCAAAGTAGCAGACTACAGTCATAAAATGCTGGAGTAACTCAGCAGAACAGGCAGCAGCTCTGGGTGACGTTTCGGGTCGAGCCCCTTCTTCAGACTGAAACTCACGGGAAAGGGAAACGAGAGATATAGACGATGATATAAGGAGATAGAAACAATGATTGAAAGATATGCAAAAAAGTAATAATGATGAAGGGAACAGGCCATTGTAACCTGTTTGTAAGGTGAAAACGAGAAGCTAATGTGACTTGGGTGGGGGAGGGATAGAGAGTGGAGGAATGCCGGGGCTATCTGAAGTGAGAGAAATCAATATTCATACTGTAAGCAGCCCAAGCAAAATATGAGATGCTGTTCCTCCAATTTGCATTTAGCCTCACTCTGACAATGGAGGAGAACTAGGACAGTCAAGAGTCAAGTCAAGAGTCAATAGTGTTTAGATAGATTTAAATAGTAAAAAAGTGAAAAACTATTTTGATTCTGCTGGAAAGTTGGGAAGCCCTGATTCAGGAAGAGAGAGAGAGTGTGTGTGTGTTCAAGACTTTCAGAAGGCTTTCGACAAGGTCCCACATAAGAGATTAGTATACAAACCTAAAGCACACGGTATTGGGGTTTCATAGAAACATAGAAAATAGGTGCAGGAGTAGGCCATTCGGCCCTTCGAGCCTGCACCGCCATTCAATATGATCATGGCTGATTTCAGTATTGATGTTGATAGAGAACTGACTGGCAAACAGGGAGCAAAGAGTAGGAGTAAACGGGTCCTTTTCAGAATGGCAGGCAGTGACTAGTGGGGTACCGCAAGACTCAGTGCTGGGACCCCAGCTATTTACAATATATATTAATGATTTGGACGAGGGAATTGAATGCAACATCTCCAAGTTTGCGGATGACACTAAGCTGGGGGGCAGTGTTAGCTTTGAGGAGGATGCTTGGAGGCTGCAAGGTGACTTGGATAGGCTGGGTGAGTGGGCAAATGTATGGCAGATGCAGTATAATGTGGATAAAGGTGAGGTTATCCACTTTGGTGGCTAAAACAGGAAAGCAGACTTGTATCTAAATGGTGGCCGATTAGGAAAAGGGTAGATGCAACGAGACCTGGGTGTCATGGTACACCAGTCATTGAAAGTAGGCATGCAGGTGCAGCAGGCAGTGAAGAAAGCGAATGGTATGTTAGCATTCATAGCAAAAGGATTTGAGTATAGGAGCAGGGAGGTTCTACTGCAGTTGTATAGGGTCTTGGTGAGACCACACCTGGAGCATTGCATACAGTTTTGGTCTCCAAACCTGAGGAAGCACATTATTGCCATAGAGGGAGTACAGAGAAGGTTCACCAAACTGATTTCTGGGATGTCAGGACTTTCATATGAAGAAAGACTGGATAGACTTGGCTTGTACTCGCTAGAATTTAGGAGATTGAGGGGGGATCTTATAGAAACTTACAAAATTCTTAAGGGGTTGGACAGGCTAAATGCAGGGAGATTGTTCCCGATGTTGGGGAAGTCCAGGACAAGGGGTCACAGCTTAAGGATAGAGGGGAAATCCTTTAAGACCAAGATGAGAAAATCATTTTTTACACAGAGAGTGGTGAATCTCTGGAACTCTCTGCCACAGAAGGTAGTTGAGGCCAGTTCATTGGCTATATTTAAGAGGGAGTTAGATGTGGCCCTTGTGGCTAAAGGGATCAGGAGGTATGGAGAGAAGGCAGGTACGGGATGCTGAGTTGGATGATCAGACATGATCATATTGAATGGCGGTGCAGGCTCGAAGGGCCGAATGGCCTACTCCTGCACCTAATTTATATGTATCTATGTATCTAAGAGTGTTTAAGAGTGTTTTATTGTCATATGGCCCAGACGGGACAATGATATTCTTATTTGCTGCAGTACAACAGAATATGTCAATATGTAAACATTGTACATTATTGGGAAGTGAAAATCCCGCAATAAATACCAAATACTTGACCAAGGGGGACCCGTTTGGGGGTGGGGAGGGGGGGGGGTGGCCTGCGGCATCTCACACACACACACTGACTACCCCCTTGATATTATACTAATATTATTAATTGGCTCTAGCAGGCACATCTAGAGACGGAGGGCGGTAGAGAGTGTGGGCAGAGAGAGGGGGGAAAGACAGAGAGAGAGAGGGGGGGAGAGAGGGAGGGGGGAAGAAAAGGGAGAGGGGGGCGAAGGGAGGGGGAGTGGAGAGGGGGTAGAGAGGGGGAAGGGAGGGGAGAGAGAGGTGGGAGAGAGAGAGGGGGAGAGAGAGTTGGGCAGATAGGGGAGGAGAGTGAGGGAGAGGGGGAGATGGGGGGTAGAGGGGGGAAGGGGGAAGAGGGGGGAGGGAGAGGGGGAGAGAGGAGGGGGAGGGGGAGGGGGAGAGAGGAGGGATAGGTGAGGGGGGAAAGTTGGGAAGGGGGTGGGGGAGGGGGGAAAGAAAGGGGGAGAGTGAGGGGGGAGAGAGAAGTGGGAGAGGCACGGGCTGAGCCGAGGAAGAGAGAGGGAAGGACAGAGAGGGGGGGGAAGAGGGGAGGGGGAGAGAGGAGAGGGGGAGAGAGGGGAGGGGGAGAGAGGAGAGAGGAGAGGGGGAGAGAGGAGAGAGGAGAGAGGAGAGGGGGAGAGAGGAGAGAGGAGAGAGGAGAGAGGAGAGGGGGAGAGAGGAGAGAGGAGAGGGGGAGAGAGGGGAGGGGGAGAGAGAGGAGAGGGGGAGAGAGGAGAGGGGGAGAGAGGGGAGAGGAGTGGGGGAGAGAGGAGAGGGGGAGAAAGAGGAGAGGAGAGGGGGAGAGAGGAGAGAGGAGAGGGGGAGAGAGGGGGAGGGGGAGAGAGGAGAGGGGGAGAGAGGGGAGGGGGAGAGAGGAGAGGGGGAGGGACCCGAGCCGATGCATGAGCAGTTGAGCGAGTGTCGACCAAAGGAGCGTCGGTTTGGCTAAAGCAGTCTTCAGCTAAGATCTTTGGTCGGCGAGGGAGGGCTGCAGCTCGGGCGGGGGGGTGATGCGGCGGCAGCTCGTGGGGGGGACGTCAGCTCGTGGGGGGAAGTCAGCTCGCAGTGCAGACGCAGCACGCAGAGCCCGCAACACGCAGAGCCATTGTCATCAGCCAAAGCCGCTCGGTTTTAATTTTCAAAGAAATTTTAGATTTTTAAACATTTTTATTAATAACTAAAGAAATAAAGCACAACATTTTCAGTTAAGCTGATTTCTTACTCCAGGGGGTAAATCTCTACCGGAACATGTGAGAATGTTCCCGTTAGTGCGTCGTTTCTTCGAGTAGATGTGATGACACACAAACAAATAAATACACACACACACACACACACACACACACACACACACACACACACACACACACACACACACACACACACACACACACACACACACACACACACACACACACACACATCCAAGATCAGAGTTTTATAGCTATAAGAATAGTGCAATAATAATATAGATTTTTGCAGTTCGGAGCTCAGAGCCTATTCGTTGAACATTGTGTTTAATAGCCTAATGGCTGTCGGGAAGAAGCTGTTCCTGAACCTGGACGTTACAGTTTTCAGACTCCTGTACCTTTTTCCTGATGGCAGTGGTGAAATAAGTGTGTGGCCAGGATGGTGTGGGTCCTTGATGATGTTGGCTGCCTTTTTGAGGCAGCGACTACGATAGATCCCTTCGACGGTGGGGTGGTCTAAACCGGTGATGGACTGGGCAGTGGTCACAACTTTTTGTAGTCTTTTCCGCACCTGGTCGTTCAAGTTGTCGGACCAGGCCACGATGCAACTGGTCAGAATGCTCTCTACCATGCACCTGTAGATGTTTAGGAGAATCCTCTTCGATATGCAGAATCTTTGTAATCTTCTCAGGAAGTAGAGTCGCTAATGTGCCTTCTTTACAATTGCATCGGTGTGCTGGGTCAAGGAAAGATCTTCTGATATATGCACATCCAGGAAGGACTGTGTGGGAATGGGAGGGGGAATAAAAGTGTTTGGTAACTTTATATGGATTGAAAAGGGACATTTGCTTAAAAGCTGCCACCTTCCTTTGTATTTTATAACTTCATAGCTCAGAAGTGCCTCAGTCATTCTGTGTTAGTGAGTGGAATTAATCAGCCACAAGCACACTGTTTCCTCAAATATACCAGTTGCATATTCATGAGAAATAAATTCTTCATTAGTTGAGTTTAGTTTATTGTCACATCTACCGAGGTACAGTGAAAAGCTTTTGTTGTGTGCTAACCATTAAAACCAGAGGCTGCAACCAAAGGGAACCGAAGGTGATTTCTTTAGCTGTGTGTCTCCACCAGAGATACAGACTATGCGCTCACCCTCATCTTTCTGATTTTCTAAGGTAGACACGAAAAACTCAGCGGGACAGGCAGCATCTCTGGAGAGAAGGAATAGGTGACGTTTCGGATCGAGATCCTTCTTCAGACTCTGTGATGTTCTACCCTGCCTGTTATGCCTAGGACATGGGACTGATCAAAATATAGCAACTGCTCAATTGGTTTCTGAGATATTATATTAATAATGATTCATTCTCAGCTCTGTATTCACTGGAGAGCAGCCACAGAAAATATGTGCCCTAATTAGTTACCTTGATAACATCATATTTTAACAAACATTAAATACATTAAAATGAAATGCCTTATTTAGCATTATTCCAACCAACCGACCATAATTTCACTGGTAATCAAAGTTGACATTTCGTTGAGTGGCCCAGAAATCAGTTTGTGCGGGTCCATTAGAGCAAAATGTTTGAAAAATTGACATTTCCCAGAGTTAAACGTGATAATGACTGGATTTGAGTAATCGAGTCATAGAATGGAAACAGGCCCTTCGGCCCAACTTGCCAACATGTCCCAGCTACACTAGTTCCACCTGCCCACATTTGGTTCATATCCCTCCAAACCTGTCCTATCCATGTACCTGTCTAACTGTCTCTTAAATGTTAGGATAGTCCCTGCATCAACTACCTCCTCTGACAGCTTGTTCCATACCCCCACCACCCTTTGTGTGAAAAGGTTACCCCTCAGATTCCCATTAAATCTTTTCCCCTTCACCTTAAGGATTCTTGTGTACCATCCCAGAAATCTGACCAGGCACTATCCTTTGTCAGTCTGGTGTGATTTACAGTATGTGCTTGAAGAGCATCAAATTACAATGTGTTCAGTATAATGATACATTTGGACGTTGCTGGGAGAATTAGTCAACAGTGCCTGGGCGTCCATCATAGGGAAACTCTTAGGCCAACAAGGTTTTATTACTGCTACTTTGATCAGAAGGGCAAGGAGCAGTGGGGAGACTGTAATAATAATAATAATAACTTTTATTGTCATTACACATAAGCGCAACGAGATTTGGTTTGCAGCTTCCATCCGATGTCATAACTTAAATAACTAATAAAATTTAGATTTAGATACCCCGAGAATATGGTTTGTTAAAAAGAACATTCCAACAGTAAAATAGTCAAAACAGACTAAAGTGCAGATGTGTCTGTGCGACGTGACCATCCGAGGGAGACAGTCCAGGGGGCAGGGGGCACTCAGCAGGGCCGGTTCAGAGCCGCTATAGCTCTGGGGATGAAGCTGTTCCTGAGCCTGGAGGTTCGGGCGTAGAAGGCCTTGTAATGTCCGCCGGAGGGAAGTAGTTCGAACAGTCCATTACAAGGGTGTGAGGAGTCTTTATGGATGCTGACAGCCTTCCTGAGGCACCGTGTGTGGTAGATGCCCTCCAAGGCTGGTAGCGGTGTCCCAATAATCTTCCGCGCTCTGTGGATGAAGCGCTGAAGAGCTCTCCTCACCGCCTCTGTGCAGCTGAGATACCACACAGAGATGCCATACGTTAATATGCTCTCTGTGGTGCAGCGGTAAAACGTTGTCAGCAGTTGTTGGGGCAGACCAGTCTTTTTTAATATCCTCAGGAAGAACAGTCGTTGCTGTGCCTTCTTGACCAGCGCAGCGGTGTTGGTGGACCATGTGAGGTCCTCTGAAATGTGAGTGCCCAGAAACCTAAAGCTGAACACTCTCTGTAAATGTATTCACACTTTAAAGAAATGGGCTGAAGGTGTCAGTGGAGAACAGTGTAGACCTAAATGTAGTTATTCACGTCAGTACTATGAATAATATAGCCAACTTTTTTACAACAGTGACAAGTAATTGGATATTGTTGCACTGGACATCTGTATGTGCCAGCTCATAGGATGGAGAAATGAAAATGATTCTGTTGACGTTGCAGTAATATTGATTCACTGTGATTACTATGCCGAGGAAGTAGTTTGAAGAAGGGTCTCAACCCGAAATGTCACCTATTCCTTCTCTCCAGCGATGCTGCCTGACCCGCTGAGTTACTCCAGCATTTTGTGTTTTGTGTTTACACCAGCATCTGCAGTTCCTTCCTACATAGTCCTATAATTAAGCTTGGTCTATGCAGACTGGAGTTTTGAAGAATATTATTGAGGCAATCCCTCCAAGAGGGATTAACAGGACAAATGCCAAGAGGCTCTTTCTTCAGACTGGTAAATCGAGAACAAGGGGCCCTGGTCTCAGATTTCAAATCTGTTTAAGATAATGGTGAGGAAATATCTCTTCATGCAGAGCGTTGCAGAACTTTGGAGTTCCCTACCTCAGAGGCTGCAGCGGTTCAATTGTTGCGATTATTCAAGGCTAATATTGATAGATTTTAGGATGTTCAGAGGAGCAGAGGATAGGGGATCGAGTGACAAAATATAATTGAGCAATGTTCTGAGCTACTTGAGGAGACATCTAATCTATTCCGAGTTGTGTTACTTATATTCTTCTGTTCTAATGGATAGCTTAGTGAACGGATGTTTGCAGTTACAGCATTTTTGCTTCGAAGTCTGATGGTTCAGGATTCAGGACCTATTCCAGAAATATGAGTGTGTATCCAATGCAGGAAGCAGGAAAAGAGATTACTGTACTGCAGCACTTGGGAGATGTTGAGTAGGCTGGGTCTCTATTCCTTGGAGCGCAAGAGGATGAGGGGTGATCTTATAGAGGTGTATAAAATCATGAGAGGAATAGATCGTGTAGATGCCCAGGGTAGGTGAAACAAGGACCAGAGGACTTAGGTTTAATAGGAATCTGAGGAGCACCTTTTTCACACAAAGGGTGGTGGGTGTATAGAACAAGCTGCCAGAGGAGGCAGTTGAAGCAGAGAATATCCCGACATTTAAGAAACAGTTAGACAGGCACATGGAAAGGACAGGTTTCGAGAGAAATTGGCCAAATGCGGGCAGCTGGGTCTAGTGTAGCTGGGACATGTTGGCCGGTGTGGGTAAGTTGGACCGAAAGGCGTGTTTCGTCGCTGTTTCACTCTATGACTCTATGACATAGGGAGGTTCTGTCTTTAAGTTTACACATCGTACTGACTACTTAAACCCCTGTCTCATGGTGCGAGTCCACCAACGAGTGATCCCGAGTTTAAAACAAATCAAACTCGTGGTAATCACGTAGAATTAACGTAGCAGGAACGTCGGATCTCGTAACGCTAACGGCAGGTACTCGGGAAACTTGTTAACTTGTGAAAATCTTTCAACATGATGAAAAATTTCCACGAGTCAAATTTACTCTTGAAGTAAAAATTTTAAACTTTTAAACTTGTTGCAAGAACGTTGTAGCCCGTGAGTTTACTGTAGTGACTCGTGAGTCTACCATGGACACTCTTTAACTCAGCGGAACAGGCAGTATCTCTGGAGAGAAGGAATGGGTGACGGGATGACGTTTCCAAATTTTTGCTGCGCCTTTGTGTTACTACAGCACTGTGTGTTCACTTTTTGTCAACCAGCATCTGCCCTTTGTTGTGTATGACATTATTTATATCCGTGGCAGTTGATTGTCGCTCCCTTCAGTTGCCCAGGGGGTCGGGACGGGGGAGGGGGGAGATGGTGCCTAGTGACGATCTGATTTATCCACGAGTTACGCTCTCTTTAAGGATTAAAAGAGTCTAAATTAAGGATTCTAAACAGCCAATTTCTCTTCGTTTGCTGTTATATCTGAGAACTGCTCCAGATGAACTGTATTTGATTTTCTTTCCTCCCGGGGGTAAAAGAAAAAACAAATGCACTTAAAGCACCAGTGGTGGGGTAGAGGCGTACGACCAACGAACGGGGCGATATTATCCAGAATTAGTAAAATAAAACAAAAATTGGAGTACTGAATAATGGCACAGATTTGAGAGGTGCAGGAAGGAAATGCATTTGATGGTTTAAACTGAAGATAGGCTCAAAAAGCTGGGGTAACTCAGCGGGACAGGCAGCATCTCTGGAAAAAAGCAACGGGCGAGATTTCGGGTCAAGACCCTTCTTCAGACTGCAGTCTGCAGTCGCCTAGTCCATTTCTCCAGAGATGCTGTCTGACCCGCCGAGTTACTCCAGCTTTTCGTGTCTCTCTACGGATTTTTAAATTTTTTTTAAATTTTTTTAAATATTTTTTTTTTTTTAAATATTTTATTTTATTAGAAGTAAGTACAGTCATATGGCACCAAAGTGCCTAATATATATTTTCATAATACATTTTATGTACAACTTCTTTTTTTTTTTTTTTTGTTACACTGAAAAAAGATTAGAATAAGAAAAAGTAGTTAGATAGTAAAGGATAGAAAGATGTGAAATATATAGTGTGTGAAAAAAGAAAACGAGTAAATGAAGAAAGTTGAGAGAGTGAATAGAGAAAAGAAAAGAAAAGAAAAAAAGAGGAGATCATTATTTATAGTCTTGACCAACCCTCGTCCAGTCCTGAAACAGTTATTTTTTACAATTGTGTTGCACCATATGATTCCAAAAAACGACGAATGGAGACCAACTCGTTATGAATTGGTCTGATTTATCCATTAGGAGGAATCGCATTTCCTCAAGATGAGCGGTGTCCAACATACTTGCAATCCACATTTTAAGCGTTGGTATTGATGTACCCTTCCAAAATTTAAGAATTAATTTTTTTGCTATTATTAAACCATAGTTAAGGAATAGATTTTGAGATGTGTTCAATTTATTCCCATCTTCCATTACGCCAAATATAATCATTTCAGTATTAGGTTCCATTCTTGTCTTGAATAATTTTGTAAATATTTCAAAAATATCATTCCAAAATCTATAAAGTTTTATGCAGGAGACTAAGGAGTGTGTTATAGTTGCCTTTTGGGCTAGACATTTATCACAAGTGGCGGATATATTGGATAAAATTTGTTCAATCTTGTTTTGAATAATATAATCTGTACAATTTTAAATTGAATTAAATTATGTCTTACATTAATTGAACATTTGTGAATATATATCAGGTATTTTTCCCATTTAACCTTCGTAATTTTATCATTAGTTCCCGTTCCCACTCTTCTCTAAGTACCTCTGTCGATGGTAGGTCTATATTTAGAATACTATTATATAAATATGATATTAATTTTTGTGAGTCAGCTTCAATATTCATTGCCTCTTCCAATAAGTCAGGAGTTACTTTTTGATATCCTTGTATATATTTTTTCACGAAATCGCAAATCTGAAGATATTTAAAATATTGGTTGTTTTTCAATTTAAATTTTAATTTTAATTGTTGGAATGATAGTAAGTTTCCCATTTCATATATATCCCCGATCCTTCTAATTCCGAGACTTTCCCATTGGTTATATGTCTTATCAATAAGAGATGGTTTAAATAAAGGGTTATTCGCTATTGGCATTAACAGTGATAGATTTTTTAATTTTAAAGATAATTTTATTTGTTTCCAAATTCTTATTGTACCATATATAATTGGGTTCTTCTTATATATTGTGTTATTCAGTTTTTTTGGGGAGAAGAGGATCGTTCCTATATTACTAGGATGGCAATCCTCCCACTCCATTTTTATCCATTCTGTCTGTTGGGTAGAACTATCCAACCAATAAATCATATTCTTAATATGCACTGCCCAGTAATAATACATAAAATTCGGAAGTGAAAGTCCCCCGACCTCTTTTGGTTTACATAAGTGTTTTTTTGTGATTCTATGTGATCTATAGTCCCAAATATAATTAGTAATATTAGAGTCTAATTTAAAAAATATATATTTTGGTATATATACCGGTATAGATTGAAATAGGTATAGTAATTGTGGTAGGAAGATCATTTTTATTGCATTTATTCTACCTAATAATGATAAGGGAAGTGTTTTCCAAAATTTAATCAACGTATTAAGTTTATTTAATAAAGGCATGAAATTAGCATTGAATAATGCTTTATATTTTCTAGTAATCTGAATACCCAAATATTTAAATTTTTCTGTTGCGATTTTAAAGGGGAACTTCAGTAAGTGTGTAGGTTCTTGAGGTTTTAATGTCATGATTTCACTTTTATTCCAGTTTATTCTATATCCAGAAAAAGACCCAAATTCCTCTATTAAGTTTAATAAATTTGGTATGCTCGTTTGTGACTTTGTAATATATAAAAGTATATCGTCTGCATATAATGAGATTTTATTCTTTGAGTCTCTGGTATTATACCCCTGAATATTCGGATGAATTCTTATCCTTTCAGCCAGGGGTTCTATCATAAGGGCAAATAGCAGGGGTGATAGTGCACATCCCTGCCTATTACCCCTTGATAGTTGAAATTTTTGAGATAACATGTTATTAGTTAAAATTCTTGCCATCGGTTTATCTATAATAATTTTACCCATGTTATAAAATTCTCTCCCATATTAAATTTTTGTAGTACTTTATATAAGTATTGCCACTCTACCTGATCAAATGCTTTCTCTGCATCCAAAGAAATAATTGATATATCTTCTTCCTCTACTTTATGCGAGTACATTATATTAAACAGACGTCTCAGATTATTAAATGAGTATCTTTTAGGTATAAACCCCGTTTGATCAGGGTTTATCAATTTACTAATATATTTGCTTAATCTTCTTGCTAAAATCTTTGCTAAAATTTTCTGATCTGTATTTAAAGGTGATATAGCTCTGTACGAGCCCGGACCTTCTAAATATAACCATATAACATATAACAATTACAGCACGGAAACAGGCCATCTCGACCCCTCTAGTCCGTGCCGAACACATAATCTCCCCTAGTCCCATATACCTGCGCTCAGACCATAACCCTCCATTCCTTTCCCATCCATATAACTATCCAATTTATTTTTAAATGATAAAAACGAACCTGCCTCCACCACCTTCACTGGAAGCTCATTCCACACAGCTACCACTCTCTGAGTAAAGAAGTTCCCCCTCATGTTACCCCTAAACTTCAGTCCCTTAATTCTCAGGTCATGTCCCCTTGTTTGAAACTTCCCTACTCTCAGTGGGAAAAGCTTTTCCACGTCAACTCTGTCTATCCCTCTCATCATTTTAAAAACCTCTATCAAGTCCCCCCTTAACCTTCTGCGCTCCAAAGAATAAAGCCCTAACTTGTTCAACCTTTCCCTGTAACTTAGTGCTGAAACCCAGGCAACATTCTAGTAAATCTCCTCTGTACTCTCTCTATTTTGTTGACATCCTTCCTATAATTAGGCGACCAAAATTGTACACCATACTCCAGAATTGGCCTCACCAATGCCTTGTACAATTTTAACATTACATCCCAACTTCTATACTCAATGCTCTGATTTATAAAGGCCAGCACACCAAAAGCTTTCTTTACCACCCTATCTACATGAGATTCCACTTTCAGGGAACTGTGCACAGTTATTCCCAGATCCTCTGTTCACCTACATTCTTCAATTCCCTACCATTTACCATGTACGTCCTATTTTGATTTGTCCTGCCAAGATGTAGCACCTCACACTTATCAGCATTAAACTCCATCTGCCATCTTTCAGCCCACTCTTCCAACTGGCATAAATCTCTCTGTAGACTTTGAAACTCTACTTCATTACCCGCAACCCCACCTATCTTAGTATCGTCTGCATACTTACTAATCCAATTTACCACACCATCGTCCAGATCATTGATGTACATGACAAACAACAGTGGACCCAACACAGATCCCTGTGGCACCCCACTCGTCACTGGCCTCCAACCTGTCAAACAACCATCCACCATTACTCTCTGGCATCTCCCATTCAGCCACTGTTGAATCCATCTTGCTACTCCACCATTAATACCCAACCATTGAACCTTCTTAACCAACCTTCCATGAGGAACCTTGTCAAAGGCCTTACTGAAGTCCATATATTACACAACAAAAACAGCAAGTAACAACAGCATTGTTTTTATAATATCAGAGCAAGGTTAGCCAAGTAACAGAATTGAATTTCACTAATAGGCTTTACGATACGATACGATAGAACTTTATTGATCCCAGGAGGGAAATTGATCTGCCAACAGTCATAAAACTGAAAATACATGAAACATGAAATTAAAGTGACGTGTGGAAAGGCTTGGGGGATGTGCAAAGATTGGGAAGGAGGGGTAGTCAGTCTCAGTTTACCCCACGACAGAAGGGGGAGGAGTTGTTCAGTTGATAGCCGCAGGGAAGAAGAATCTCCTGTGGCATTCTGTCTTGCATCTTGGTGGAACCAGTCTGCAGGCCCGTACGAAGCTTTTCAAAAACCATATAATAACCATATAACAATTACAGCACGGAAACAGGCCATCTCGACCCTTCTAGTCCGTGCCGAACACATAAGCTCCCCAAGTCCCATATACCTGCGCTCAGACCATAACCCTCCATTCCTTTCCCATCCATATAACTATCCAATTTATTTTTAAATGATAAAAACGAACCTGCCTCCACCACCTTCACTGGAAGCTCATTCCACACAGCTACCACTCTCTGAGTAAAGAGAGTGGTAGCTGAGTAAATCTTTATCTTTTTTTGGAATAAGCGTAATAGTTGATTCTGTTAGTTTCAGGTAGTTTGTTTTCTTTAAAAGCATGGGAGTATAAATTAAATAAATAAGGGGTTGTTATCTCCTGAAATTGTTTATAAAATTCATTATTAAAACCATCTGGTCCCGGTGTCTTACCATTTTTCAGCGATTTTATTGTTTCACCTATTTCTTTGATTGTAATTTGAGCTCCTAATTCCTCTTGTTCCAAAAGGTCCAGTATTGGAAGATTACAATTATCTAGAAATTTTTTTATTTTACTATCTTCTCTTTTAATTTTAGATGTATATAAGTTTTGGTAAAATTGGGCAAATCTATTATTAATATCTTTAGGTAGTATTAGTAATTCACCTTTCTCTGATTTAATTTTGGTTATAGTATTTTCCTTTTCTTGTTTTTTCAATTGGCGAGCTAAAAGCTTATGTGGTTTGTCACCAAACTCAAAATGTTCCTGTTTTGTCATTTGGAATAGTCTATTACTCTTGCCGATAAATTCGATTAAGTTTAAATTTCAGTAATATTATCTTATTGTGTTTATCTGGTGGAATCTTTGGCATTATCCAACTCTAACTGTCTGATTCTTGTTCTAACAACAATTGTTCTGTCTTATTCTTTTTATTTTGAAACTTTGATATGAAATTACTAATCTCCTCATAACTGCCTTAAAAGTTTCCCATAATAAAGAAGGCAAAGTACCTGGTATATCATTTGTATCGAAAAAAAGTTCCATTTGTTGTTTTAAATATTGATAGCCTTGCACGTCATTTAAAATATGTGTATTAAACCTCCAAAAAAATTTTTTACCCGGCATTCCCTCAAATTTTACTGAAAATGTCAACGGGGAGTGATCTGAAATACTACTAATGTGGTATGTTGGGTTGTTTGTATATGGCATTAATTTCATATCCACTAAAAAATAATCAATTCTTGAATAAGTTTTATGCACCGAAGAGTAAAACGAGTATTCCCTTCCAACTGGATTAGCAGATCTCCATACATCTATTATATTAGTATTTTTTATATATGTATTTAGAAGTTCGCTAGTTTTAGATTTTAAATTACTCTTCTTTTGTTTTGCTGATTTATCTAGATATGAATCTAAAACACAGTTAAAGTCCCCCCCTATTATCACATTTTGGTAATTAAACTCTGATATTATGTCAATAATTTTATCAAAAAAGTGGGGGTTATCAAAATTCGGAGCATAAATATTTATCAAAGTTAGTGGGGTTGCATAAATTTCACCCGCAACTATAATATATCTTCCCTCTTTATCTGATATGGTATTCTTTAATTTAAAAGGAATACCTTTCCTAATAAGAATAGCTGTACCCCTAGATTTAGAAGTAAATGAGGAGTAGTATGTTTGGCCTATCCAATTCGCCTTTAATCTTATTTGTGTTTGTTGTTTCATGTGTGTCTCCTGCAAAAACATTATGTCACTTTTCAACGATTTTAGTTGGGCAAAAATTTTACCCCTCTTAATTGGTTCGTTGGCACCCCGTATATTCCAACTACAAAATGTAATTCCTCCATTCTTTATTTGTCTATCGTCTTGCTGTCTGACCCGCCGAGTTACTCCAGCTTTTCGTGTCTCTCTACGGATTTGAGAGAGTGAGGTTCACTGCCAGACATCGTCTGTATATTAAATGTACAAGAGTTGTTTCACATGACCGTTGTCAAGGAAACAACAGCGTACCAATAGTCCGATTATTGTAGCGGTATAGCAAATACATCTCTGCTGTCCATTTTTGGTGTTTCATATATTTGTTCTTCCCCCATCCCCCCCCCACCCCCCCTCCACCTTTCCCTCCCAACTCCAGTCCTGTCCCAACCCCCTGGGAAACTGAAGGGTGCGACAATCAATTGCCACGGATACAAATAATGTCATACACAAGAAAGGGCAGATGGTGGTTGACAAAAAGTGAACACACAGTGCTGGAGTAACACAAAGATGCAGCAGAATTTTGGAAACGTCATCCCGTCACCCATTCCTTCTCTCCAGAGATGCTCCCTGTCCCGCTGAGTTAAAGATGCCCACGGTAGACTCACGAGTCACTACGGTAAACTCATGGGCTACTTACGTTCTTACAACAAGTTTAAAAGTTTAAAATTTTTACTTCAAGAGTAAATTTGACTCGTGGAAATGTTTCATCATGTTGAAAGATTTTCACGAGTTAACAAGTTTCCTGAGTACCTGCCGTTAGCGTTACGAGTCCCGACGTTCCCGCTACGTTAATTCTACGTGATTACCACGTGTTTGATTTGTTTTCAACTCGGGATCACTCATTGGTGGACTTGCACCGTGAGACCATTACTCAGGCTGACATAAAGCTTCTAGTACACTATTCTGAAAAATAAATCTCAGATTTATTTAATCTGAAATTTTTTTAAAAGGCCAATTCTTAAGCAAGGAACCATCTGCTGGAGGAACTCAGCTGGCCAAGCGGCATCTGTGGGGAGAAAGGAATTGTCGATGTTTCGTTTCGAGACTCCGCATCAGAACAGAGAGTGAAGAGGGAAGAGAGCAAGAATGGGGAAGAGAAAGGGAGGGGAGAGACAGGGATCAGTGGACCAAGGAGGTGTGATGGCAGGAGGAGGCAATTAGAGAAGGGGTAGAGCTGGACTTGGGAGTCAGAGTCAGATGGATGATAAGTGGAGGTGGACAGAGAGAGACCCCATCTCTCTTTACCTGCTTCATTCCCCTTTCCACCCCTACTCCTAACAGTCTGAAGAAGGGCACCAACCTGAAACATCACCTGTCAATTCCCTCCACAGATACTGCCTGGCCCACTGAGTTCATAAGGTCATAATGCCGTAGGTGATAGGAGCAGAATTAGGCCATTCGACCCATCAAGTCTACTCCGCCATTCAATCATGGCTGATCTATCTCTTCCTCCTAACCCCATTCTCCAGCCTTCTCCTCATAACCCTTGATACCCATAATATTCAAGAATCTATCTATCTCTGCTTTTAAAATATCCATTGACTTGGCCTCCAAGTCATCTGCAGTTTATAGGATCTCCATTGAGCATTCGTTTCTCTGGAGCAGGTGGGCATATCAGCCCACCTGAAAGCAAAGGCTTAGGAAGGTTCAGTGAGTGGGAGAGAATGGTGCTTTCCATAGGAAATTGTAATTGTCCAAACATCCCATTCTGTAAGAAAGATGGATTAAAATCATTAGTATAGTTGATTTAATTATTTCTGCAGTAAATCTCAGAAATTAGATAGACACAAAAAGCTGTGGTAACTCAGCGGGTCAAGGAGCATCTCTGGAGACAAGAATAGGTGACGTTTCGGGTTGAGACCCTTCTTCAGACTCTATTTGGAGCAAGGGGGATAAGATGGAGTCGAGGTACATGGAAATGATTTCAGTGGGACAGGAGCAAGCAGAAACAATGGATCTGCCAGAGCTGTTGTGTTTATGGATTTTGGGGAGAAGATTCCTGTGCGAGGCTGGGGAACAATAAGGTTGGAGGCTGTGGAGGGCAGACAGCTGGAAGTGACCAAATTAGAGATGGTCTGAGAGATGATGGTCTGGTGCTCATCTGTGGGATCATGGTCCAAGGATAAGTAGGAGGAGGTGGGCGAGAGCTGGCACCAAGCCTCAGTGCGATAGTGGTCAGAAATGTTTGTAATAGCGCCACCTGTGTGTCGGAGGATTGTTAATGACTGCACAGTGTACTGTGGTTTATTCATGATCATTAACAATCCTCCGATACAAAGGTGGCACTATTACAATGTTGCAGGAAGGAACTGCTGATGCTGGTTTAAACATCTGATAGACACAAAATGCTGGAGTAACTCAGCGGGACATGCAGCATTTCTGGATAGAAGGAATGGGTGACACTTCGGGTCGAGTCTGAAGGAGGGTCTCGACCCGAAATGTCACCCATTCTTTCTATCCAGAGATGATGCCTCTCCCGCTGAGTTACTCCATCATTTTGTGTCTATCAGAGGTGAGAAATGAGATGTTTCTTCATAAAGACCAATTAATATAATGAATAATTGCTGACTATGCTTTTTAAGTGCCTATACAAGTACTTGAATCTCTGGCCACAGAGATTATGGTCCAATTGCTGGGAGAGGAGTTAACTGCACAGAATGCCCGTTGATCAGAGGGGGTGTGTGGTCCAATTGCCCTATTCACATGCCGTATGACTCTAACAAGGTGAAGCCGAACAAAAAATGGTTTCCCATTTATTTTAGTCTTCATCAATTTTATAATTTTGTTTTGTAGTTGGAATATGCACGCAATGGTGGCCTTATCCAGAAGCTGCCCGCCATCCAGGAGGATGAAGAACTCGAAGACGATGAAAGCACACCCTTGTCTCCCAATGCAAACAGTACTACAGGAATGACACCACCAACCAGTACATTGTATTCATGTTCAGAGACAGACAAAGAGTTATCCAAGCCAGCTACCTCGCCAAATAACAGAAAGAAGAACAGCGGCAAAAGCAAACTTCCAAATAACAATGAGAACAAGCCATCCAAGCTGCAAATCCTTGCTGTAAACTCTTCTGCACCCTCCCAACTCAGCCCAAGGTAAGAGGCTTTTCATGTTCACTGAGGTAGTTACTTGATCCGTTTGTTATGTTTTGGCAAAACAGAGAAGATTTTGTTCAGCTCAAATGGATACAGCCAATCGAAATTCTACAATCGCGAAACACAGACAAGGCCACAGACAAGGCCTTGCCTTTATTTGTGTCAAAAGCTAACAATAAATTCAAGTTGAAAACATTTGGGGATTTGGGGAAAATATGGAATTGGCAGAGTCAGAGTATAAGATTTAAGAACGTTCCACGTCAGTACTTCAGCGCAAATTGTGTATTTGCCATTTAGTTTAGTTTATTGTCACGTGTACTGAGGTACAGTGAAAAGATTTTGTTGTGTGCTATTCAGTCAGCAGAAAGACCACACATGATTTCAGTCGACCCATTTACAATGTACAGACACAAGATAAGAGAATAACATTTGTAAGTTGTGCCATTGCCATTGTAAATTAATTATTCTTGCATTAAGTACACTTTCCTTAGTTTCTCTCAAGGCAAATAATCCAAAAGGAAACACAACAACACTTATTTCCAGTGTGTAGGATGGAACTGCAGATGCTAGTTTAAACCGAAGATAGACACAAAAAGCTGGAGTAACTCAGCGGGAAAGGCAGCATCTCTGGAGTGAATGAATGGGTGACATTTCGGGTCGAGACCCTTCTTCAGATCGCTGGTTGGTGCATATTTGGTTGGCCGGAGGGCCAGTTTCCGTGCTGTATCTCTAAACTAAACTAAACAAACCTCTGCAGGTAGACACAAAAAGCTGGAGTAACTCAGCGGGACAGGCAGCATCTCTGGAGAGAAGGAATGGATGACATTTTGAATCGAGACCGATATTTCCAGTGTTGTTAGCCAAGAGTCTGCCATGTCAGGTTCTCCACCATTTATAAAGGCGGCACAGTGATAACCATATAACCATATAACAATTACAGCATGGAAACAGGCCATCTCGGCCCTACAAGTCCGTGCCGAACAACTTTTTTCCCTTAGTCCCACCTGCCTGCACTCATACCATAACCCTCCATTCCCTTCTCATCCATATGCCTATCCAATTTATTTTTAAATGATACCAACGAACCTGCCGCCACCACTTCCACTGGAAGCTCATTCCACACCGCTACCACTCTCTGAGTAAAGAAGTTCCCCCTCATGTTACCCCTAAACTTCTGTCCCTTAATTCTCAAGTCATGTCCTCTTGTTTGAATCTTCCCTATTCTCAAAGGGAAAAGCTTGATCACATCCACTCTGTCTATCCCTCTCATCATTTTAAAGACCTCTATCAAGTCCCCCCTTAACCTTCTTCGCTCCAGAGAATAAAGACCTAACTTATTCAACCTATCTCTGTAACTTAGTTGTTGAAACCCAGGCAACATTCTAGTAAATCTCCTCTGTACTCTCTCTATTTTGTTGACATCCTTCCTATAATTGGGCGACCAAAATTGTACACCATACTCCAGATTTGGTCTCACCAATGCCTTGTACAATTTTAACATTACATCCCAGCTTCTATACTCAATGCTCTGATTTATAAAGGCTAGCATACCAAAAGCTTTCTTTACCGCCCTATCTATATGAGATTCCGCCGTCAAGGAACTATGCACGGTTACTCCCAGATCCCTCTGTTCAACTGTATTCTTCAATTCCCTACCATTTATCATGTACGTCCTATTTTGATTTGTCCTGCCAAGGTGTAACACCTCACATTTATCAGCATTAAACTCCATCTGCCATCTTTCAGCCCATTTTTCCAAATGGCCTAAATCACTCTGTAGACTTTGGAAATCCTCTTCATTATCCACAACACCCCCTATCTTGGTATCATCTGCATACTTACTAATCCAATTTACCACCCCTTCATCCAGATCATTGATGTACATGACAAATAACAAAGGACCCAACACAGATCCCTGAGGCACCCCACTAGTCACCTGCCTCCAACCCGACAAACAGCCATCCACCATTACCCTCTGGCTTCTCCCATTCAGCCACTGCTGAATCCATCTTGCTATTCCTGCATTTATACCCAACAGTTTAACCTTCTTAACCAACCTTCCATGAGGAACCTTGTCAAAGGCCTTACTAAAGTCCATATAGAAAACATCCACTGCTTTACCCTCGTCAATTTCCCTAGTAACCTATTCAAAAAATTCAAGAAGATTAGTCAAACATGACCTTCCAGGCACAAATCCATGTTGACTGTTCCTAATCAGACCCTGTTTATCCAGATGCTTATATATATTATCTCTAAGTATCTTTTCCATGAATTTGCCCACCACTGAAGTCAAACTAACATATTTGCTAGGTTTACTCTTAGAACCCTTTTTAAACAATGGAACAACATGCGCAGTACGCCAATCCTCGGGGACTATTCCCGTTTCTAATGACATTTGAAATATTTCTGTCATAGCCCCGGCTATTTCTACACTAACTTCCCTCAATGTCCTAGGGAATATCCTGTCAGGACCTGGAGACTTATCCACTTTTATATTTTTCAAAAGTGTCAGTACTTCTTTTACTTTGAAACTCATAGTATCCATAACTACTCTACTCGTTTCCCTTACCTCACATAATTCAATATCCTTCTCCTTTGTGAATACCAAAGAAAAGAAATTGTTCAATATCTCCCCCATCTCTTTTGGCTCTGCAGATAGCTGCCCACTCTGTTTCTCCAATGGACCAATTTTATCCCTCGTTATCCTTTTGCTATTAATATAGCTGTAGAAACCCTTTGGATTTACTTTCACCTTACTTGCCAAAGCAACCTCATATCTTCTTTTAGCTTTTCTAATTTCTTTCTTAAGATTCTTTTTACATTCCTTATACTCCACAAGCACCTCATTTACTTCATGCTGCCTATAATTATTGTAGATCTCCCTCTTTTTCCGAACAAGATGTCCAATTTCCCTTGAAAACCAGGGCTCTTTCCAATTTTTACTGTTTCCTTTCAAACCGAACAGGAACATAAAGATTCTGTACTCTTAAAATTTCCCCTTTAAATGTCCACCATTTCTCTTCTACATCTTTCCCGTAAAACAAAATGTCCCAGTCCACTCCTTTTAAATCATCTCGCATCTCATCAAAGTTAGCCTTTCTCCAATCAAAAATCTCAACCCTAGGTCCAGTTCTGACCTTCTCCATAATTATATTGAAACTAATGGTATTGTGATCACTGGACCCGAAGTGCTCCCCAACGCATACCTCCGCCACCTGTCCTGTCTCATTTCCCAACAGGAGGTCCAGCACTGCCCCTCCTCTAGTAGGTACCTCTATGTATTGCTGCAAAAAACTATCCTGCACACATTTTACAAACTCCAAACCATCCAGCCCATTTACAGAATGTGTTTCCCAGTCTATGTGTGGAAAGTTGAAATCTCCCACAATCACTACCTTGTGCTTACTACTAATATCTGCTATCTCCTTACATATTTGCTCTTCCAATTCTCGTTCCCCATTTGGCGGTCTATAATACACCCCTATAAGTGTTGCTACACCTTTCCCACTTCTCAGTTCCACCCAAATAGCCTCCCTAGATGAGCCCTCCAATCTATCCTGCCAAAGCACTGCTGTAATATCTTCCCTGACTAGCAATGCAACACCTCCACCTCTTGCCCCTCCAATTCTATCACACCTGAAGCAACGAAATCCTGGAATATTTAGTTTCCAATCACAGCCCTCCTGCAACCATGTTTCACTGATCGCCACAACATCATACTTCCAGGTGTCTATCCAGACTCTAAGCTCATCCACCTTTCTTACAATGCTCCTAGCATTAAAATGTGCACATTTAAGAAACCCCCCGTCTCTTCTTCTCTGTTTATTTCCTTTTTTTTCTTTCTCCTCTTGTGTCCGAGTGCTTCCCTTTTCTGCTTCCTGCCTCCCATTCTGTCTACTAGCTTTCTCTATTTGAGTCCCTCGCCCCAACCATTCTAGTTTAAAGTCTCCCCAGTGACCTTTGCAAATTTCCCCGCCAGGATATTGGTCCCCCTCGGGTTCAAGTGCAACCCATCCTTTCTGTACAGGTCGCACCTTCCCCAAAAGAAGTCCCAATGATCCAGAAACTTGAATCCCTGCCCTCTGCACCAGTCTTTCAGCCACGCATTTATCCTCCACCTCGCTCCATTCCTACTCTCACTGTCGCGTGGTACAGGCAGTAATCCTGAGATTGTTACCTTTTTGGTCCTTTTCCTTAACTCTCCTCCCAACTCCCTAAATCCTCCCTTCAGGACCTCTTCACTTTTTTTACCTATGTAATTTGTACCAATATGTACCATGACCTCAGGCTCCTCTCCCTCTGATTTCAGGATATCTTGGATGCGTTGAGACACGTCCGAGACCTTGGCACCAGGGTGGCAGACCACCATCCTGGTCTCCCGACTGCGTCCACAGAAACGCCTATCCGACCCCCTAACAATAGGGTCCCCAATTACTATTGCCCTCTTCTTTTTTCCCTACCTTTCGGAGCAACAGGGCCGGTCTCTGTGCTGGACCCGTCCGCTGTTGCTACCCCCAGGTAGGCTGTCACCCCCATCCGTACTCAAACAGGAGTACTTATTTGCAAGGTGTACTGACATTGGAGTACTCACTCGTTCCTGCCTCTGCCCCTTGCCCTTCCTTAGCGTGACCCACATGTCTCTTTCCTGTGGTTTTGGAGTGACCACCTCCCTATAAATCCCCTCTATGACCTCCTCACTCTCCCTGACCAGACAGAGGTCATCGAGCTGCTGCTCCAGGAACCTAATACGGTCCCTTAGGAGCCCCACAGTGATGCAGCTGGTAGTGCTGCTACCTCTCTGCCACAGAGTCCCGGGATCAATCCTGCCCTCAGCTGCCATCTGTGTGAAGTTCACACGTTCTGTCTGTGGTAACGTGGATTTTGTCCCAGATGCAGGAAAAATGTTCCCAATGTTGGGAGAGTCCAGAACCAGGGGCCACAGTCTCAGAATAAAGGGGAGGCCTTTTAAGACTGAGGTGAGAAAAAACCTTTTTCATCCAGAGAGTTGTGAATTTGTGGAATTCCCTGCCACAGAGGGTAGTGGAGGCCAAATCACTGGATGTATTTAAGAGAGAGTTAGACAGAGCTCTCGGGGCTAGTGGAATCAAGGGATATGGGGGGAAGGCAGGCACGGGTTATTGATTGGGGACAATCAGCCATGATCACAATGAATGGTGGTGCTGGCTCGAAGGACCGAATGGCCTCCCCCTGCACCTATTTTCTATATTTCTGTTTCTATCCCAAAGACGTGCAGGTTGGTCGGATAATTGGTCTCTGTAAAATTATCCCTGGTGCTTCGGGAGAGGATGTGAAAGTGGGATAACAGAGCTATAGTGAATGAATGGGTGATCAATGGTCAATGAGGACTCAGAGGGCATGTTTCTATGCTGCATCGTTCAATCAACCAATATTTTATACTGCAGAATAAACGCAGGGGAAAGATCACTTACTATGTTATGGTGAACAAGTATTGTGAAATATTTTACACAATTGATTTTCTCTTCACCAGGCAGAACAGGAGGGGGATTGGAAACCAAGCATTTGTAACTGCTTACAGGAAGCTGTTTGTTCCTGTAAATATTACAATGAAGCAAAGAACCTGATGATTTAGAAAAACTGTGGGATAATAAAACCTACAGGGATTTAATTTTCTCTCTCTGAATCTCTCTGTTGTCTGTGTTCAGTGTATTAATCACTGTAAGAGCAAGTGACAATGTCTGTCCAGGGAATGCTTAGCTCAGGCATGGAGTTGATTAATATCTTTCTTCTTGATATATGGTGCTCAATTTGCCAAGAGAAATGTTTTCGGAAAAATACCACAACTAATTATCATAGAAATTAATGAACTCTAGAAAGGGAAATGTCTGGTCTTTAGTACTGTATATTTTCTCAAATAGGCTCGATTGCATTTGCTAATTATGTCCATCAAGTGTTCTATGTTACAAATTTATTTCTTGGAAGACCTATTAGTGGGCTTAGCAGTATGCACTCAAGATTGCAATGAGAGATCACATATCGGTATCGATTGTGGAAGATAAATAAAAGCTTTGTAAAAGTACATTTTGTGTAACCATTGTCCAGCATTCTCTAATCTCTTGCCCAGAGTAGGTGGATCGAGGACCAGAGGACCTTGATAGGTTCAAGGTATTTGTCAAGGTGTACAAATTTAGCTGCAGTGCGCTCTGAATATAGTGCAGTCAATGTCACTCCCCCATAAATCCAGGTGCTGTCTGTGTGGAGTTTACAAGTTTTCACAGTGAACAAATGGGTTTTCCCTGGGCATCTTCAATTTCCTTCCACATCCCAAAGACTTGTTAGTAGATGAATTGTTTATGTAAATTACCATTCGTGCAGGTAAAAGGCAAAATAATTAGATGGGGAGTCGATGGACATGTGAAAGTAGAGGGAAAGGAACTGATGGGATTGCTCTAGTAGGAGCTGGCATGGACCTAATGGGCTGAATGGCTCTGCATTGAGCAATCACAATAAGCAAAAAGTGGGTTGGAATGAGGTAAATGCTATGGGACCAAAACTACTTTAGCTAGTCCCCTTCTCCTGAGCAGTGCTGAACACCAATCTACCTCTATGATCTACCTTGGGCTAAAGGGATCAGGGGGTATGGAGAGAAGGCAGGTATAGGATACTGAGTTGGATGATCAGCATTGATCATATTGAATGGCGGTGCAGGCTCGAAGGGCCGAATGGCCTACTCCTGCACCTATTGTCTATGTTTCTATGTTTCTATCCTTGATCGGACTTTGCTGGCTTTACCTTGCATTAAACGTTATTGTCTTATCATGTATCTATACACAGTAAATGGCTCGATTGGTCTTTTTGCTGACTGGTTAGCACACAACAAAAGCTTTTCACTGTACCTCGGTACACGTGACAATAAACTAAAGTGAAATGCTCTTGGGTATATTAAAATAGTAGCAAAAAACATGCTATCAAAGTGGCCTACTTTTCACTTTGCTTTAAATGACAATGTCCATTTTCTACTCTCATAACTTGTGCATCTGGATGTTAGATATAATTCCTTAGAAATGATGCGTGCATATAACTGGTTATCAACTTGCTGTTGTCAGGGGTTAACTACATGTCCAAAGACCAAAGAAATTCCCATCTGCAGGATTTTTTAGGGCTCATTCATTTGCTTTTTCATACCTATTGATTTGTTCAGGTCCAGAAGATGTGAAATATTACATTCTTCAGCCAAAAGCAACAGTTTCAGTATGTCTTAGAGCAGATCAGAGAGAACGCCTTTCCCAGGTACCTTCCCCTGCATCTCATATTTTCCCTGGGCAGCTTACAGCCCAGTGGTATGAATATTGATTTCTCTCACTTCAGGTAGCCCCGGCATATGCTCTCTCTCCATCCCTCCCCCACCCAAGTCACACTAGCTTCTCATTTTTACTCTACAAACAGCTTACAATGGGCTGTTTCCTGTATCATCGTTAATTTTTTTGCATATATTTCATTCATTATTCTTTATCT